>NC_058132.1:261653801-261688090 GCF_016433145.1 Gracilinanus agilis | reverse complement strand
ATATATATATATATATATATATATATATAGAGAGAGAGAGAGAGAGAGAGAGAGAGAGAGAGGGAATACTGTTTTTTAATTAAGGCATAAGAAATAGGAATACAATATGAAAAGAGAAGAGAAGAGAAATTTGATAATAAACTATCTCACCTGAAGAGGAAGGAAAGAATCAATACAATGGAAGGGAGGAAGGGGGGGATGGTCAGTGCTTGAACCTTACTCTCATCAGAATTGACAAAAGTAGAAATAATATCCACCCATGATTGGGTACAGAGATCTATCTTATACAATAGAGAAGTAAGAAGGGGAGGAGAAATTTAAAACAAAACAAAACAAAACAAATTTGAGAGACAGTTGAAAGGGAAAGGGAACTTGGGGGAAGCTGTTAAACAGGCAAAAGACATTTGTGAAATGAGATAGCCTGAAAGTAAAGAAAGAGAAGGACAAATAGGATAGCTAAGGTGGTTGGAAACACATAGTCTTTGTAATGATAGCTCTGAATGTGAATGGGATAAACTCACTCACAAAAAAGGAGAGGAAATAACAGAGTAGATTAAAAAACCAGAATCCTACAATATGCTGTGGGGACAGCATAAAGCAGGGAGACACACACAGATTAAAGGTAAAGAGCTATAAAAAATCTACTACACTTTAGGTAAAGTTTTAAAAATATTAATTTGATATAAGAAATGACAAGCAAAAAAGAAAAGAAAGAAATGATAAGCATCATGGCTTTAGAAAAGCCAGAGAAAATTTATATGAACTTTGGTAAAAAGAAAAAGCAGAACCAGGAAAGCACTCTACACAGTAACAGCAATATTTTAAGGATGATAGCTAATGTTTCTCTAATTAATAATGATTTATGGCATTTTTGTGTAATTATACAGAGCCTTAAATACTTAGTCACTGAAACCCATCTTTAAATCCTTTGACTATTTATCAGCTGGGGAATGACTTATATCCTTAAACATTCCAGTAATTTTTTCCATGTATTAGAGAAATGAGACTTTCATTAGAGATGTTTTGTATGCATTTTTTCACCATTATGATTACTTGTGTAAATGGAATTAACTCTAGCCATTCATAGCTAAACTCTTACTTAACCTAGGCATAGAAATGATGTAATTCCTCACCTTCCTTAGTGGGGAGGGGAGACAAGTTACCCACACGTGACAATAAGTAACAAATCAAGAACAAGGGACTGCCCTTTGGGCAGTCCAAATCAATGTAGAGACTGCCATTTGTCCATTTGAATTAGAGGTGGACCCACGGGAAGTGATGAAAGACACTATCTCTTTAAGTAAGTTGGTTACTTCCTGTGGAGGCAGTTCCCACTCTGAACTTGGTGCTGAAGGACCTCTCCTGCTACCACAGAACAATTAAACTCTGTATTGTCACGTGGTAAGTTAGGCTGACTTCCTTGGCCTACCTAGGCTGCTTCCAAACTCTGCCTTAAGCAGGCACTAGCCTATCTGGTTGCTAGGCCTTGAGGCTTGCAGCCTCATTTATTTAGCCTTTTAACCTTCTCTCTAGTCGAGGCATTCACAGGCCTGGACTAGCTTCTCCCTTTCTCTTTATTCCTATATTTTACCTCCTAGTTGTAAATAAAACTACCTTAACCCGATGCTGATTTGAGTCTGATTTAATTATGGAATCAATCTGAACTGTTGATTCCTGGTGGCCACATTTTAAATATATATATATATATAATACCTAAATTTCCCTCTTACCTACTGTATATTTCTCTCCATCCTATTTTCCCCCTTGTTATTCTTTTCTTTCCCCTTTCATTTTGTCCATTCTCAAAACCATTTTGTTTCTGACCATTTAGCTGCTTCTTGTTTCTCTGATTAAGACAATGATCCAAGACAAGAACCCATGATGAAAAATACTATCCATCTTCAGAGAGAAAACTGATGAACTCTGAATATAGACTCAAGCATACTGCTTTTCTTTTATTTTTCTAGATTCTACATGTTTTATTTTGCAAGATGGCTAATGTAGAAATATATTTTGCATTACTTTGCATGTATAATTGGAATAAAAATTCTGACTTTCTCAAAAAGGATAGTGGTTGGAAGGAGGAAGAGAATTTGGAACTCAAAGTTTGAAAAAAAAGATGTTAAAATGTATGTATAATAGGGAAATATTTAGCAAAAGAATATATATTTAAAAAATAGAATTGGTCAAATGGAAAAGGAGATACAAGAGCTCACTGATGAAAATCAGGCCTTAAAAATTAGAATTTGGCAGGTAGGAGCTAATGACTCTATGAGACATCAACAAAAAAATTAAAGAAAGTTAAAAACATTTTTTTAAAAAATAGAATGTGAAATTTCTCATTGGAAAACAATTGACATAGAAAATAAATTGAGGAGAGATAATTTAAGAGTTATTGCACTACCTGAAAGCCATTGAATATAGACATCACCTGTCAAGAAATTATCAAGGAAAACTTCCCTGAAATTCTAGAACCAGAGGGCAAAATATTAATGAAAAAATCCAATCACCTACTGAAAAAGAACCCAAAAGGATAACTACAAGGAATATTACAGCCAAATTAGAGAACTCTCAGATAAAGTAGACAATACTGTAAGCAGTTAAAAAGAAATAATTCAAATATTGTGGAATCAGAGGCAGGATAACACAAAATTTAACCAATTCTACACCAAAACATCAGAGGGCCTGGAATATGATATTCTGGAGGGCAAAGGAACTAAGACTTCAACCAAGAATCACTTACCCAGCAAAACTAAGCATAATTCTTCCAGGAAAATATGGGCATTCAACTTTCAAACCTTTCTGATAGAAAGATCAGAGCAGAATGGAAAATTTAACTCTCAAATACAATGTTCAAGAGAAGCATTAAAAAAGGTAAAAGGTAAAGAGAAATCAAAAGATATTCAAAAAGATTAAATTGTTTAAGTCCTCACATAGGAGGAAAGATGATTCTTATAACTCCAAAGAACTTCATCATGATTAGGGTAGTTAGAAGTACTATCCACAGACAGCAATGATGTGAGTTAAATATATGGTATGAGATCTCAAAAAGAAAATAAAATTAAGACATAAGAAAGTGGAATCATTGGGAAAAGAAGGAAGGAAGAAATAAAATGGGTTATATTATCACACATTTGAGGGGAAGATATGGGAATAAGTGAAGGGAGAACTGAACCTTACTCATCAAAATTCACTCAAAGATGGAAGAATATATAAAATCAACTGGATGCAGAAATTTATTTTACCATATAGAAATTTTGGAGGGAAAGGGGATAAGAGAAAGGGGGTCTTATAGAAAAGAAGGCAAATTGGGACATGTAGTCAGAATTTAACATTTCTGATGAAGGAAAAAATGAAAGAGGAGAGAAAAGAACAAACAGGGGAGAAAATAGGATGAATAATATACCATAATCATATGGTGAAAAAATATATACATATATACAACAGTTTCTCTAGTAAAAGGTTCGTTTCTCAAATACATAGAGAAATGATTTAAATGTATAAGAACATATCATTCCCTAACTGATAAATGGCCAAATCATATGAACAGGCAGTTCTCAGACAAAGTAATTAAAGCTCTCTATACTCAGTTCTCTAAATCACTTTTAATTAGAGAAATGCACATTTTAAAAACTCTGAGGTACCACCCCACACCTAGAAGATTGGCTATTCTGATAGAAAAGGAAAATTATCAGATTGGAAGGGGATGTGGGAAAACTGGGTATGAATTTATTGTTGGGGGAGTCATGAACTGATTGAACCATTCTGGAGAGCAATTTGTACCTGCTCTCAAAGGGCTACAAAACAGTAAATACTCTTTGATTTGGCAGTGTCATTACTAAGTTTGTATCCCAATGAGGTTTAAAAAAAGGGGTTGGGGATACCTATATGTAGAAAAATATTTGAAGCAGCTCTTTTTTATTGGGACAAAGAATTGGAAAGTGAACAGATACTCGTGTAGGAAAATATAAGTAATGGGGTCACCAGGGATATTAAAAATCAACTATGGGGTTTGTGGGAACACTCTCTGGGATGTAAGAGAGACTAAAACTGAACACTGAAGTCTTGTACAGCTACACCACTCCCAACTGAAAAAATAACAGCCAACTGTCACTCTGGCCAGAGGCCTTGAATTAACTGACAAGGTAACAAGGTGAAATTGGGTATTAATTAGAAACAACTAAAAGGAGGGATAGGAATGACTACTCTAAAATCTTAACACCTAATAACAAAACCCAAAGGGACAGGGAAGGACTTATTCAACTACACTAATCTAAGCTATCTAACTAACAGGGTCCAAAGAGCTATACTGGAATCTTTGGGTTTCTGCCTCACACCTGGAACCTGCCAGGCTTGAGTGCAGCTAGGGTTTGTGGCTTTGGGATTTCTCACTGCAATTCACTGATGATCTCTGGATGCCAGAAGCTACAGTTGTCTCAGGAACCAAGCAGTAAGGGTTTTGCTTGGAGCACTGTCCGCCAGAACTCCAACTTCACCTCTTCTCTTGGCTTTGTAGATCTTGTCCTTTTTAGATGCCACACCACACAGGATCCAGGGGAAAACAGGAAATAGGGTGTCCTTTGCTCTGAGGTCTCCCAGGCTGGCAACAGTTTTTGCCTACCACTAATGGAGTCCACACACAGAACACAGATAGACTTCCTCCTCCTTCATTCCAACCTGGAATTCCCAGCTCCAGCTCCTTCCTGCTAGGTACTTCCTAATCAATATATAATCAATAACTAATAACTAGCTAATCTAATCTTACTCATAACAGTTCCCCCCTTTGCACAAAGCCAAAATTACCAAAATTTTGGTATTTGTGCACTACAAACTAAACTAAAATTCTAACCCAAAATAACAAACAACCTACACTAACTCTATTCTATCTAATACTATCCTACTCTACCCTACACTAGGGATTTCAACAAGGAAAGGTAAAAAGATAAATACATTGAACAGTTACATAGTTCAAAGCATAAAACAACAAGGAACAATGCAAAAATTTCCAATCTTACTCATAACACTCATCAACTAGAGAATGGCTGAGTAAGTTATAATTTATGATTGTAATGGAATATATTGTGCTGTACTATTGTGCTGTAAGAAATGATAAGGAGGAAAAGCTCAGAAAAACCTGGAAAGACTTACACAAAATGAGCAGAGTTAAGTAAGCAGAACCATGAGAACACTGTACACAATGACAGAAATACTATAAGAAGAGCAACTGTGAATAATTAAACTATTGTCAGCAATACAATTATCCAAAATAATCCAAAAGGACTCATGATAAAAACAATGCCATCTGCTTCCAGAAACAAAACTGATGGAGTCTGAACCCATACTAAAGCAAACTTTTTTCCTTAATGTTTTTTGTCTAAGTTTTCTTTCCACAAAAAGATGAATATGGGAAAATGTTTTACATGATTACACATGTAAAATCTATATCAGATTGCTTACCATCTCAGCAAGGGGGAAGGCAGGAAGGGAGAGAATTTGAAACTAAAACTTAGCTCTATAATGTTGGAAATTGCTTTTACATCTAATAAGATAAACATTAAATTAGATGAAAAATATGCATAGTCCTTTCTAATTCCCTCATCTCTATGTTATTAGCTTAGAGAGATAAATATAAATAATTGTTAAAAAATTTTAATAGAGGTTTTCTAGATGTAATATATGTTGTCTAGAATTAGTATTGTGAATGATAGTTTCCTAGGCTATCCTATAAATGTACTCCTAAAGTATAGAACTAACAAAGAAATTCATATTTCAGAGGAAATATATGGGAGGAGAATAAATAACTTCAAACAATGTCTTCAAAATCCTACCCAAGTAACAGACTCATTGATAACTACAATGGAACAAACCAAAGTTATTAAGTCTAAGAGATTATGAAAAATATGAAAAATATCAAAATATGGGAAAATAGAACAAAATATAAGGCCTGTTTAAAAAAATCATTAAAATAGATTAAGGTAAGAGCATTAAAGAATTTTTGGCCAACTAGAAAGAGATGTCCCAAAATGAAAGATCTTAGTTGCCTTATTTCAAGACATTATTTTTTTAAATTCCTGCCTAGATCTCTAATAATGAGATTACAGTGTGAAAAGAGAAATAATCTACCTGTTGCCTTCTTAATGACTTCAACATGAAAGCTTATAAGAATGTCATAGCAAAATGCAAAACCTACACGTCAAAGAAAAAATTTGCAAATGACTACAATGAAATAAATAGTTGAAATATTGAAGAACCTGAGTTAGATTAACCCAAATTTTAGTAACTATCCCTATGTGGGAACAGAGAGCTCAGAAAACACTATTTCAAAGGCAAAAACATAAAGAGTCAATTTTTTAAAATTGAGTATAGTTTGATAGAAGGGAAAAATATTTTTTGAAAGAGGACTTCTGAGCATTTGTGACAAAAATGATCAATACAGAGTGGTAACATTGAGATACAAATTTTCTCTCAGAATTTTAGAATTCTCAAAGATAAAATAAAAAGCTAAGACAGATAGTCTTAATAACTCAATCTTAAAGAATATGTACATTAAATAACAAATCATGTAAGTACAAAATATCTTCATGAAAAATAATTATGAGACATTCTAATTTTTTAAAAATTCTGCCAAAGCAGTACTAAAGAGGAAAATTATATTGTTAAACATTTTAACAGATGAGAAAACAGATTAATGAAAAAGACATGCCACTATAAATATTAGCAAACCAACAAATTTTAAACCTCCCTTTAAATAACAGAATAAAAATCTAAAAATCAAATAAGTGATGAGCAATACTGAAAGAAAAAATGAGTTGAAGAAAAAAAATATTAATTCCCCAAAGAAAAAATAAGCCAGTTCCAAAGGAATTTAGGAAGCAAATTTTATTAAGTATACAATGAACAATGAATTCTAAAACTTCATTAAAGATTTGAAAAGATAGAAAAATAAAGACTTACTAAATTCCTTATTTGATACATATATGATCCTGACATAATTTCAAATTCAATTCAACAACTATCTCTTCCTTATGCATGTCACTGAAGTAAGAAGACTGTCTATTCTATATCTCTTTTTCCTCATTTGCTAATGGACTTCCAAAGAAGAGGGAACCATGAGTCTATCCTAATCTTTCTTTCATTGTTGGATGGTTAAGCAACCTCTAGGCCAGTGATGGTAAACCTTTTAGAGACCTCCTGCTATGCTCCACCTACACCAAAGACCAACATGTCATGCCCTCCCCACTCTCATCAAGCACTGGATATGCTCACCTTCCCTTACCCCACACTGGGAAGGGAATAAGTACTCCCATTGGGCTTCTCGGCACAGGGATGGGTGAAGTGAAAAAATGTCAGGCATGGTGGAGAGGGGGAAGAGAGAAGCTCTGGCTGAGTTCCTCTGCCTTTCTAGTAATGAACTTTGGGGAGAGGTTGGGGGGAGGGTGGCTTGTATGCCTACAGAGAGTACTCTGTATGCCATCTTTGGCACCTGTGTCATAGGTTCACTATCACCGATCTAGGCTATGTATTGTTTGTTCCCCAGTCTCTTTTCTCTATATCTCTTTTTCTTCATTAATATAATATACATGGGTGAGATCCATTAATGCCCAGCTATATTAAGTAGGCAATCCAGTAGAACAATGGCAAACTTTATATTTTAAGAAATATATTTCTATATGTCTTCATTATATATTAGTAATTACTAATCAATTGTTTGTTAGTTTGTTCTTAATCACATGGTTCAATGAATGGTCTGTGAGTTAATTTAATTTATACTAGATTAATGTTTATTACTAAGCTAATAATTTAATTCATATTCTGATAATCCATATTAAATACCTCTCTTCTCTTTCCACAGCAAAATATATAACTTTTTTTGTGAGACCAAGGATAAACAATCCTAGGTATCTTAGCACTCTAATAGATTTGAGGGTACAAAACTGCCTTGGAGAAGACCTGGCATGCATGCAGACTCATTACACAGGTATACACTTTATTCCCTTCTTCCTAGGGCCAGAGGACATTTTTTTTGCATGCCCTGCTCCTCTGTCCAGCCTCCCAAATCATGCACTTTCTCACTCCACTCTCTTGGATTATGGTGGGGGAGCGTTCACAGACAGCTTGTATTTACCCTCTGGGCATTGGAACTAGTTAAATGTTCCCCTAATCTGGTATAGAAATTCAGAAGTTTCTTTTCTATCTTTCCTCTTTCCTCTAGTACTCAGAGTGAGAGTTTGTATAGAGCAGGCATTGGGACAGAGGATATGAGCAGAGGGAGTTCACTCATTAGTTTATATAGAGAGACTATTCACAAGTCAAGTATTTATAACTTTTAAAAAGTGCAAAGTTTGCTTCTTTCAAAAATCTATCCATTATTTTAGTTGTTTTTTTTTCCAATAAAATTGACCTGAATTTTCTTATTTAACATAACACTGCTTAGTGGCCTAAATTGAGGACTATTTTAAATAAACTGGATGACTTGCTTGAGATAAGAAGGATTTGACTGAACCCAGTGGGGGTCCTGAAGACCAATTGGATTGACTGTTTCCTCTGTCCCATCCTGTCAGCATATCACACAGTAAGCCCATTTTACATAGTTATACATTGGGAGCATGAGGTGCTCTGTAGCTTATTTACTCACAACAGACACAACAGGAGTTATAATCAAAGGAATGATGAGGATGCACAGTTGTTAAGGGAAATGGAACAGATGGTTAGAACAAATGACTTGATGCTCTTGGGTGAAATTCAAATGTTCAGGTATTTGTTGGGGAAAATATGCAAAGCAGTAAATGTCCTCAATAAAATCCTAGGCAAGTCATTTAACTTCTGTTTGTGTCTCAGTTTCCTCAACTGTATAAATGGGAGTATAACAGCACCTACCTTACACAGTTGCTATGAGGATCAAAAGAAATAACTTTTTTTTAAGAAATAAAAAGACATTACAGTGCCTGTCAAATATTAGGCATTACATAAAAATGTTTTATTTCTTTTCCTTTCCCTTGATTTTCAGTGTTCAGTAGGCTCTGAAAATAAATAAAACTTGTCCATGTGGAGATTTAACCCAATACTATAGCTACATCAGTATTGTCACCTAATCAAACTAAAAAAGCCACGGACTGAGTCGTAGGCTAGTATAATGAATACATAAGAGCTTCACATAGCATTAGAACCATGAAGAGTTAACAAACTTTTGGAAGACAAAATCTCTGAAACTAAAGGGCATAATGACAAACTTGAAGTTTTTCATTAAAAAAAAAAACAGCTAAAATTACCAAGGAATTGAACATCTTAGGGTAAATTGATTATTTTAGTTATTGATTGATTTTTAAATCAGTCATCCTTATTCAGTATTCATCATACTTCAAACTTTAATTAAGGAAATAAACCAAACTCATCGATGTTAGAAGCATCTTGCCCTTGAACTAGACTCAAAAGTAACCACAGATCGATTTGGGCAAGTGTCATACGGGAAGAGCTTCCTAAAAAGAGCCTTTAAATAGAAAATGTCTGCATATGGGTTGTAAAAAGAAGAGTTATAAAGATTCATATAGAGAAAAAAACTTAGAGGTTATCCCATTGAACCTATTCTTTTTACTTATGGAAAATGAGGCCAAAATAGCTAAATGACTTGCCCAAGTTTACGTTGGTGATAATTGGCACAGAAATGATTTGAACTCATCTTCTTACTTTTGTTTGCTTTCCCCTGCCACACTTCCCTTTACTATATTGCCTTAACTTCACAACTAAGAGCTGAGTTCAGATGAAAGAGGAAAGCAAAAGAGATAATGAATAAACTAAACTTACGGACAAATGAAACAGGCAATGCTGTAGGTCTGTGTGATGATGATCAGACACATTTTCAAAGGAAACTATGGCCAACAGAAAAGAAAAGAACAACAATAGAAGAATCATGGAGATATCCTAAAGTAAATCACAACATATGCTTAGAGAGTCGTACAGAAAACTCATTCTCTTTTAGTCAATTTGATGACTACCCTCTTTAAAAATATGCAAAAAATCATGTAAACATGGAAAAATATTTAAAAATAAAAATAACAAAAATTAACTTAAAAATTTTTTAAAAATGATACAGAGGAAGGCCCTGCTTCAATGCCAAGTAAAATGCTTGACTTCTTACACAATGAACTTATCACTCCTGGACTATGAATTTTGATGTGGAAATTCCATGTTCTGCTTCTTTTACGACTAGTTGTATACATTTCAGTAAGGCAGTCAGTCAACTAGCATTTATTAAGTGAGGCAGCTAGGTAAGATAATAGGTAGAGTGCTGAGCCTAGAGTCAGGATGACATGAGTTCAAATACAGCCACAGATATTTAATAATTAGATGTGACAATGAGAAAGTCACTTAATCTTTGTTTGTGTCAGTTTCATTAACTGTAAAATAAGAATGATAAAAGCATCTACCTCAAGGGGTTGTGGTGAGGATCAAATAAGGTAATATTGGCGAGTTGCTTTGGACAGTTTTATTGTGAAAGTCAAATGAAATGTCAAGCACATAGCAAAGTACAGAGTGTGGGATCCATATTTCTGAGAGGGGTTCTAGCTGCATCACAGAATTCCATAGTGCCCACCAGAACTCTAAGAGAGGGGCCAGTTAAAGGCAGTTGGAGTCCTGGTATAAAAGCCAGGTCACCCCTCTTGCAAGGGGTCCTGACTCTTTGCTCTTGGCTCTGAGCAGAGGGACAATCTGTGTAGCTCTGGGCTGGGACATTCAGTCACTGACAGCCAGGGCTGCTTTACCTTGGTAGCTAACCACAAAGACAGACCTTAAAGCAAAAATACAGTGTACCTTCAGTTTAGCAGTTCAGGTTTTAGAAGGAAAATTATTTAGGGCTTAGATTAGAATTCAGCCATTCAAGTTACATTCCCTCTCCAGGGGGAATGTGTTGTTAGCCTACAGTTAACAGTTTAGCCAACTTACCTTCCCTCCTCTTTCCTTAAACTGATTCCTTTCTCCTGTTCCTTGAAATCATTAAATACATTTAGTTTGTGAAAAGATAAAGTTCATGTATAGTTAGCAGGAGAATATGCTTACTACCTTTCTTTCACCAAGCCAAGTATTTCATCTAGCAGGGTCTGTAACTGCCTTTGCCCTGAGGGCCTCTGATCAGATTTGCTGAAGACTTTAACCTCATACATTTACATCCTGTGAGAGAGTAATTCAAACAAAGAAAGTTATCACAAGGGGTTTAGTCTCTGTCTACTTACCATCTTAGCCCAAAAGTTTCCAAACTAGAATATCCTCCATAACCAGACAGTTAACTGATTTCCAACTGCTCACAGGGTGGGGGGAGATGAAGGAGTACTCCACATGCTCCTGCCCCTCCCATCCAGTCAAGTCTGCCTGCTTCTCCATAGACCAGGGATTGGGAAGACTCCATTGTCATCTGAACCCTAATCTCACAGTTTCCCTAATCCTACAAGAGTAGGTACATATATGCACATATTAGGAACATAACTGGCACAATATAAATATTTACTTTCTTTGCCTTCCTTTCCTAGGCACTGTGCTCCATGTTGGGGATACAAAGGCAAAAATAAACAGTCTCTATTCTCAAGGAGCTCATAATCTAATGGGGGAAACACATGCAAAATACTATGTACAAAGGAGACTTAAGAGATAGTCTTTTTTTTTAAATTAAAACCCTTACCTTCCATCTTGGAGTCAATACTATGTATTGGCTCCAAGGCAGAAGAGTGGTAAGGGCTAGGCAATGGGGGTCAAATGACTTGCCAAGGGTTACACAGCTAGGAAGTGTCTGAGGCCATATTTGAACCTACGAAGTCCCATCTCTAGGCCTGGCTCTCAATCCACTGAGCCACCCAGCTGCCCCCAAATTGCACATAATATTAAAAATAAAGTTATAAGATTGGCGAGTAAAGGACTTTTACAGAAGGTGGAACTTAAGTTGAGACTCAAAGGAAGCCATGAGGAGGAGATGGGGAAGGAGAGTATTATAGACATAGGGAACCGTGAATTGAAATAACTAGAGTCAAGTGACAGAATGGGGCAGCTAGGTGGTACAGTAAATGAGAGCAGGGCCTGGAGTCAGGGATACAGAATTTTCTGAGTTCAAATCGGGCTTCAGACACTGACTAATTATATGACCATGGGAAAATCACTTAATCCTATTTGCCTCAATTTCCTCATCTATAAAATGAGTTGGAGGAAGAAATGGCAAAATACTATAGTGTCTTTGTCAAGAAAATCCCAAATGGGATCACGAAGAATCAGAACTGCCTGAAACAACTGAACAACAGCAACAAAGTGATGGAATATACTTTTCAAGGAATAACAAAGAGGCTATGAGGAGAAATGCAAGATGACTGGAATGGTAGGAATGATCTTCATTATGAAGGGTTTTGAAAGCAATAAAGAAGATTTTACACTTGATTCCAGAAGTAATACATGACCATCAGAATATATTAAAAATCAATTTGAAAGCTCATTGGAATGCAGTTTGGAAGGGGAAGAGATGAGTCAAAGAGACCAATGGCTTTTGCAAAAATCTAAGAGTGAGATGAGGACTCGAAGGAGGATGGTATCAGTTATAGGAGAGATGAGGGAATAAACGAGAGGTGTTATGAAGTTGAAAATAATGGAACTTGTCCAAAATTTGGATATGGGAGCATTGGATAAAGAGTGTGGTATTGGGGATGACAATCTAGATTTTTGGCCTGTGTGACTGGGAAGTTGACTGTACTCTTGACAAGAATATGAAAGTTAGGGAAAGGGCAGTGCTTTGAAAGAGAGGTAATGAATTGAATTTTGCACCTGTGGACAATAAAACATTTACAGCACATCAAGCCTGAGATATCTAAAAGATAGTTGGCAATTCAAGAATGGAGATCAGAAGATAGGCGTAGGGACATACAAATAAATCTAAGAATCATCAGCAAAGAGATGATAATTGAAACCATGGAAGCTGATTTTATCACCAAGTAAAATAATATAGAGAGCAAAAAGAAGACTTAAGAAAGACTCTTGGGTAATTCCCACTGTTAGTTGCCATGCAATGAGTGGAAATCTAGCAAAGAAGACAGAGAAGGAGCATTTTGAGAGGTAAAAGAAGAATAATAAAAGAGCAGTGTCACAAAAAACAAACAAACAAAAAAAAAGTATTACAGAAAAGAAGGTGAACAGAAGTGTCAAATGCTGCAGAAAATTCAAGCAGGATAAAGATTGAAACAAGGTTCTTAGATTTGGCAAAATAAAAAAAGACAATATTGGTATCTTAAGAGAAAGTGATTTCAATTAATTGATGAAACCAGAAGTGATAAAGCCACAAGTTGCTTTTAATCAGGGGAGGCCAATAAAGAGTTAAGAAGAGAATGAAGTGAGAGGAAGTAGAGGTAACTATTAAGGACAGCCTTTTCAAGGAGTTTTTTCACAACAGAGATAGAATAGGTAAGTCAAGTTAAGTTTTTTTTTTGAAGTTGAAGGGAGGAGAGAATGATGATGTTTGTAGGCATAACAAATCAATCAACAGATAGAAAGTAATTGAATATTAATAAAAAAGTGGAGATAACAGGGGAATGGGGTGATTTGTTGAAAAAACAGGATGGAATGAGATCATTTGGGTTTGCAGATGGGTTTGCCTTATTTAGAAAAAAAAGGCCACATTTTAGGTGAAATGGATGAAGGCGAGAGGAAAAAAACTTCAGAATATTGTGAGATGAGGAAGAGGGGGAAAAAGGGAGCTCTTAGTGAAAGTTCTTAAATTTTTCAGTGAAATGCTTCTTAGTTCTCAGCTAAGAGGGTAGACAACTATGTGGGAATGTGGATAGAAGACTGTGTCTGGGGTCAGAAGGATTCCTCTTCCAGAGTTCAAAATTGACCTCAGATATTTCACAACTGTGGGACCTTGGGCAAGTCATTTAACCCTATTTGCCTCAGTTTTCTCATCTGTAAAAACAAATGGCAAACCCCTCAAGTATCTTCCAAGAAAACCTTAAAAGGGGTGACAAAGTTGGACAAGATTGAAGAACAAAGAGAGGGTGAAGAGAGAGAGAACCATAGGGAGTTTAAGAATGGATAAATAGGATTGGAAAAGTTGTTATTCTTATTATCTTATTTTTCTTTTTACATTATAATGTTGTTGAGGGTGAGAAATGTCTTATTCTTTATAGCCTACACCATGCATTGTTTTGCATAGTAATTAAATGCCAGATAATAGAATTCAACTTAGTATCATACTTTGCTCTCCTACATGAGCTCTTTCTATTCCATTAAATGCCCTTTTCACTCTTCAGGGCCAACATTGCATCTTACTAATGATACTTTTCAAAAGTTTCCTGATTGTATTGTGTTTTAAAATGTTTATCAATGAATTAGATAATGGTTTGCATATAAAAATTTAAGACACTGAGAAGGATAGTCAATATAATAGTAGACAGAACAAGAACTGAAAAAGATATACATAGGCTGAAACACTAGTTTGGCTCTAAGAGTCAAAAGATTTTTATTAAAAGCTTACTATGTGTCAGATGCTGTGCTAAGTGTTTTGGATAAAAATAAGAAAATAAAGACAACCACTGCCTGAAGGAGCTTACATAAGTACGTGTGTGAATTTGGATATCATCTACCTAGAGATAAAATTTTAATCCCTGGGAGTTAATGATATCACCATGACATATCACCATGACAGAAAGCAAGAGTAAAAGAGAGCCTACAGTGGAATGTTAAGAATCATCTATGCTGACAGTTCCTGGTTAAGATGGCGGCTGAGTAAAAAGCAGCTGCATAACCTCTCCTAACTGAAACATATAGGACTCCTCAAAAAGACATAAAAACAAATCCAAAGGAGCAAGGGACTCCACAACAGGGCGCAGCATTGAAGGTACATGGAATTGGGGCATTTCCATGCTATAAGGGGGTGAAATACCTCTCACTAAAACTCAAGTTGAGCAACCCCCTCCTCTACCCCCCACCACCTACAGTGCCAAAGCCAGCGCACAAGAGCTACAGCAAGCTTGGGGCACCCATTAAGTCCTTGGCAGCTACCTGGGGTCACCAGGGCCTGTTCCTGAGAGCACCAAGACTTAACACCCCAAGAGGCTAAAGAATGCTCACGGACTTTGAATGCAGACCCTGAGTGCAGGCACAAGTGCAGGCTCTTGAGTCCACAGATCCTGAGTGCAGGAGAGGACTCGGATCCTGAGCACAGGAGTGGACCTTGAGTGTGGACCCAGTACAGAGAGGTGCACGACTGTGGAAACAGCACCCTAAAACTATTAAAGGAGCCTCAGACAGAGGAACAAACAAAGGGGCCACCAGGAGGTTTGATCCTGAGAAGAACGAGATCTGAGACTTCAGGAGCCTAGAGAGCGCAAACAGACTCTGGGTGTGAGGAAAAACCTGAGAGGGCACAGGGCTAACAATGGCAAGCCAGAGACAAGAACCCCAAAAGAGAAAGATCATCAAGAAGAAATCTGTAACACTGGACAACTTTTACACAAAGTCCAGACAGGAGAGCAAACAGCAGAGGAGAACAAGCAAATAATCACATCTAAACCTTCCCAAAATAATGAAAACTTGTCACAAGCTATGGAAGAGTTCAAATCTGAGATGATGAGAAAGATGGAAAAGATCTGGCAAGAAAATAACAGTTTAAAAGGCAGAATTTCACAATTGGAAAGTGAGGCAAGTCAACTGAAGACCAGAAATGACCAGATTGAAAAGGAAAACCAAAAGATTATGACCTAAAACCAGTCCCTAAAGGATGGAATTGAGCAATTAGAAGCTAATGGTCTCTCAAGACAGCAAGAATAAATAAAACAAAGAAAAAAGACTGATAAAATAGAAGGAAACATGAAATATCTCAATGAGAAATTGAAAGACCAAGAAAACAGGGCTAGAAGAGACAATTTGAGAATCATTGGTCTTCCTGAAAAAGCAGAAATTAATAGAAACTTGGACTCCATACTAAAGGAAATTATTCAGCAAAATTGCCCTGAAGTTCTACAACAAGAGGGCAATATAGACATTGAAAGGATCCATAGATCACCCTCTACACTAGACCCAGAAAAGACAACATCCAGGAATATAATAGCCAAATTCAAGAGCTTCCAAGTAAAAGAAAAATTCTTACAAGAAGCCAGAAAGAGACAATTCAGATATCAAGGAACACCAATCAGGATCACATAGGATCTGGCAGCCTCTACGCTAAAAGACCTCAAGGCTTAGAATATGATATTCAGAAAGGCAAGAGAATTGGGCCTACAACCACGGATCAACTACCCATCAAAATTAACCATATACTTCCAGGAGAAAGTCTGGGCATCCAACGAAATTGAAGATTTCCAAGTATTTGCCCAGAAAAGATCAAGACTAAATGGAAAGTTTGATATCTAACCACAAACATCAAGAGAAACATAAAAAGGTAAATAAGAAACAGAGGGGAAAGAAAGAAAACTCATAATTTTTACATTTGCTTCTTTAAGGGTTTCAATAAGATCTAATTATTTGTATTCCTATGTGGAGAAATGCTATGTATAATTCTCTGTAGTGTACTCTATTCACTATTATAGTATTCACTATTATAGTAATCAGAAAAATAAATCATAGGGAGAGTGTGGAATACTAAATGGTCTAAGATGACATGGGGGGTGTGAAAGAGGGGGGTGAATAGTAGGGGACACCAAGAGAAACTTGATTGAATAAGAAAAATAGGATATTCTATTACTCACAAAGAGGGCATGGGAAGGGGAGGGGACAAATACTATTATAAGAAGGAGAGGAAGAGAGCATTAAGAGGTAATATTTAAACCTTACTCTCAGTATAATCAACCCGGAGAGGGAAGAGTAGCTATATTATCCACTGGGATATAAAACTCTAACTAACCCTACTGAGAAAGTCAGAAGGGATAAACCAATGGGAGAAGGGGAGTGGGGAGGTCAAAAAAGGGAGGGGAGAGGAAGAGGGAGGGAATTCATTTGTCCTTTAAAAATAAAAAGAGGGGAATAACAAGGGAGGGGTAGAAAGGGAAGTTAATCAAGGGAGGGGATAAGGGATACCGGATTAAAGCAAACCACTGGTTTAAAAGGAAATAGTGTAAGAAGAAGGGGTAGGACTAGGGGAGGATACAAAAATGTCAGCAAATGCACAACTGATTATTATAACTCTGAATGTGAATGGGATGAACTAGCTCATAAAACGGAAGTAAATAGTAGAGTAGATTAGAAACCAAAATCCTACCATATGTTGTCTACAAGAAACACATATGAATCGGGTGGACATACACAAGTTTAAGATTCAGGGCTTGAGCAAAATCTTTTGGTCTTCAAATGAGAAAAAGAAGGCAGGAGTGGCTATTATGATTTCTGACAAAGCCAAAGTAAAAATAGATATGATTAAAAAAGACAGGGAAGGTCATTACATCCTGATTAAAGGCAGTATAAACAATGATGAAGTAACACTGCTCAATATGTACATACCAAGTGGCATAGCATCCAAATTAATAAAGGAGAAACTGGCAGAGCTCAAGAAGGAAATAGATAGTAATACCATCATAGTGGGAGATCAAAATATTCCTCTTTCAGATCTAGATAAATCAAACCAAAAAATAAATATGAAAGAAGTAAGAGAGATGAATGAAGTCCTATAAAAATTAGATTTAATTGATATATGGAGAAAAATAAATAGGGACAAAAAGGAATAAACCTTCTTTTCAGCTGCACATGGTACATTCACAAAGATTGACCATGTAATAGGGCATAGAAACATTGCAAACAAATGCAAAGGAGCAGAAATAATAAATGTAACCTTCTCAGATCATAATGCAATAAAAATAATAATTAGTAAGGGCACCTGGACAGGCAAATCAAAAACTAATTGGAAATTAAATAATATGATTCTCCAAAACCAGCTAGTCAAAGAAGATATCATAGAAAGAATCAACAATTTCATGGAAGAGAATGACAATGATGAGACATCCTAATAAACTCTGTGAGATGCGGCCAAGGCAGTACTCAGGGGTAAATTTATATCCTTGAGGGCATATATTCACAAATTAAGGAGGGCAGAGATAATGAATTGGGCATGCAACTAAAACAACTAGAAAGTGAGACAATTAAAAATCCCCAGATGAAAACTAAATTAGAAATACTAAAAATCAAGGGAGAAATTAATAAAATCAAAAGTAAAAGAACTATTGAATTAATAAATAAGACTAGAAGCTGGTATCTTGAAAAAACAGATAAAATAGACAAAGTACTGGTCAATCTAATAAAAAAAGGAAAGAAGAAAACCAAATTGACAGTATCAAAGATGAAAAGGGAGACCTCACCTCTAATGAAAGGGAAATTAAGGCAATCATTAAAAATTATTATATGGCAATAAATATAACAATTTAGGAGATATGGATGAATATTTACAAAAATATAAATTGCCTATATTAACAGCAGAAGAAATAGAATACCTAAATAATCCCATATCAGATAAAGAAATTAAACAAGCCATCAAAGAACTCCCTAAGAAAAAATCGCCAGGGCCTGATGGATTCACAAGTGAATTCTATCAGAAATTCAAAGAGCAGCTAATCCCAATACTATACAAATTATTTGATATGATAAGCAAAGAAGGAGTCCTACCAAATTCATTTTATGACACAATATGGTACTGATTCCAAAGCCAGGTAGATCAAAAACAGAGAAAGAAAACTACAGACCAATCTCCCTAATGAACATAGATGCAAAAATCTTAAATATAATACTAGCAATGAGACTCCAGCAAGTAATTAAGAAGATCATCCACCATGATCAGGTGGGATTTATACCAGGAATGCAAGGATGGTTCAACATTAGGAAAACCATCCACATAATTGACCATATCAATAGTCTAACAAACAAAAATCACATGATTATCTCAATAGATGCTGAAAAAGCCTTTGACAAAATACAGCATCCATTCCTATTGAAAATACTGAAAAGTATAGGAATAGAAGGACCTTTCCTAAAAATAATAAACAGTATATACCTAAAACCATCAACAAGCATCATATGCAATGGGTATAAATTAGAAGCCTTCCCAATAAGATCAGGCATGAAACAAGGATGCCCATTATCACCTCTATTATTCAACATAGTACTAGGAACACTAGCAGTAGCAATTAGAGAGGAAAAAGAAATTGAAGGTATCAAAATAGGCAATGAGGAGACTAAGCTATCACTCTTTGCAGATGATATGATGTTATATTTATAAAATCCTAGAGAATCAACTAAGAAGCTTGTAGAAATAATCAATAACTTTAGCAAAGTTGCAGGATACAAAATAAATGTACATAAATCATCAGCATTTCTATATATTTCCAACACATCACAGCAGCAAGAGGTATAAAGAGAAACACCATTTAAAATCACCCTAGACAATATAAAATACTTAGGAATCTATCTACCAAAACAAATACAGGAATTATTCAAACACAACTACAAAACACTTTCCAAAGTATTAAAACTAGATCTAAACAATTGGAAAAAACATTGATTGCTCATGGGTAGGATGAGGTAACATTATAAAAATGACCATTCTACCCAAATTAATTTATCTTTTTAGTGCCATATCTATCAAACTACCAGAATGGTGGGTTAGAAGCCTGACACTAAGGAGCTGAGAAGGAAGTAGGAGGTAAAATATGTGGAGCCAATTACAGTAGATAATGCTAGAGACTGGGAGTGAGAAAGACAAGATATATATATATATATATAGATAGATAGTTTTGGTAGATGTAAAGTCGAGTGAAGTTTTCTGTGGAATGAGAGAAATTTGACTATTTATTGGCACTAGGTATGAGCAAAAATGAAGGCACAGTTGATGGCAAAAGTTTCCAAAACTAGATGACAGGTGATGGAATCAATAGCCTAAGTATGGTAGTTAGTAATGAAAAGAAGAAATGCCATCTCCTGTCCTGAGACTAGAGACCAGTTGGGAAGCTATAAAGGGCTGAGCCTTGGGACTTTAGAGTATAAATTAAAAGGAAAACATATTAGGAAGGAAAATATGAATAGAAATTAGATATGGAAAGGAAAAGGAAAAAGAAGATAGAAGATACTTTAAGATTTCAAATTAAATGAAAGGATGATAGTAAAATTAACAGAAATAATAAAGATTTGGAAATATAATATTGCCTAGTGGATTGAAAGTGTGCCTATGAATAAGAAAGACCTTATTTAAAAAACTTCCTCTGATATAAATTTACTGTGTAATCATGGACAAGTCATTTAATCTTTCAGTTCTATATATAATTCTACTTTATTCTTGAAAATTTTCAAGTAGGATTTTTCTTTGATCATAATTTTCAGATAGTCCAATAATTCTTAAATTAGCTCTTACTTAATTTCCCAAGTAAGCTGTTTTTCCAATGAGATATTTAACACTTTTCCTTTTTCATTCATTGACTTTGTTTTATTGTTTCTTGATATCTCATGAAATCATTGGCTTCCCCATGCCCAATCCAAAGATTTAAATAACTATTTTCTCCAGTAAACTTTTGTGCCTCTTTCTTTTTCTCATTTGACCAATTCTAATTTTTAAGATGCTTTTTTTCTTCAGTATTTTTTGTGCATCTTTTATGATGCATTTATGATCTTTTTACAATTTTCCTCCCTCATTCTCATGTCTTTAACTATTTTATCCATACAATTTATATTTTATTTTGAAAGTTAATTTTAGCTCTTTCAGGAATTATTCTTGGACTTGTTTCCAATTTATATCATTTTTCCTTTGGGACTTTGCTTATACTTGTATTGGTAATCACCATCTTCTTCTGAGTTTGTATCTTTATCTTCCCTGTCATCTTATTAGCTTTATTTATTTGCTTTTTCAAGCTTATTTCTTGACTCTGAACTTTATGATCAAGTTGAGTTCTATTCCCAGATTAATGGAGGGGAACAGCATTCATTTATATTGCTATTTTCATATTTAATTTTGGGGGTGTTGTTAAGGGATTTCTTAATCTCTCCCTCTGTCTCTTTAAGAAGTAGAGAGCAGGATTTCTAAGTAGAGCAGAACTTACCAGGTTCAGTGAGCCAGAGCTAACGATCCCATTATCAAGGTGATGATGGGGATAAGAAAGGAACAATTGGCAGTTAGAGGTCTTCTGCCTCTGAATATCATGAGCACAGAAGGTCTGTGTCTTAGTTGAGGGCTATTGACAGTTAAATACTGACAATTGAGTCTAGAAACAGATTGAAAGGGAAAGATTGAGTGGTTAATGTCTGTTTATTTAGGAAGATAGGTAGTTAGTGATTCAATTTTAGATAATATAGGTTAGATAGGCCTGGTCTTGCCAGGCAAGAAGAACCTGTCCTCAGAAGACAGAAGTAGGGTTTTAGAAATTTTAGATAGTATTAGGAATTAGGTATAGTCATAGAGTATTAGAATAATAATCTCTCTTTCATCCTTTTTCATTTCTCTCTGTACTTCTCAAATTAAACTAAGTGTTTTATTCAACTGCTCTCCTCACTTTTGTCAAACTCCTACCATTTAACCCTTACTGTGTGGAAATATTAGCACTTACAAGGTGTGAGATCTATGGAGAGGTGTAATCACTTCTCTCTTGGCCTGTATTCTGGTTCTTCCCCAAGAAGGCCTCCTGCTTCCTTTAGACCAGAAGCAATATTGCTTCTCAAGGTCTCTCTTCCCTCTTGATCAAGAGTGCTCCTTTATTCCTTTGATTTATGATCCAGAAGTAATAGATGCTGGAGCTGCCAAAAATATCTGGTCTTGTGCCCATTTTTTTACTTCTTCCAAGGTGGTATGATGAAAGGAGAGGTGTGTTAAATAGTTACGGCAATTTCTGTAATCTCTTTCTGAAACATTGCCTGATGCCATTACCATTTCTGACTTGAGAGATTCCTAAGGTGCTATTAATACCACTGTTGTTATATCAACATGGTTCCTGGATAGCCTCCATTCCTCTGAAACATATCTTTTCTTCTGACTTTGTAAGTTGTTTTGGGTGACAAGAATATCTCACTATTATCCTTTGTTGGCCCTGCCACTCCAGAATTATATTTGAGGTATTATTTTAATGTGTTTAGAAGGGTAACTTTGAGAGAGCCTAACTTTAGTGCTTCCTTTACTCTGCCCTCTTGCATCTGCCCCACAAAGCTCAGAAGTTTTAAAAATAACTATCTCATTTATGAAGCTAGTATCCAAAATTAGAGTTCCCCACAGAAATAAAGGAGGAAAAAATTGATGCCTGTTTTGAAAAGAGAATGTGGTTTGATTTTATATATATTGAAACTGAGATAATCATAAAGTCCTCTAATAAAAATGTCCAGTCATAAATTAGAAATATAAGGTTGAAGCTTAGGAGGGAGAAGAGGGCATGAGAAAATGTGAAAAAATTATTAGGTTTGATTGTTGAAGCCAAAGAAGAAAGTGAAATATATCTTCTGCAAAACAAAGCATTTAGAATTAAAATTTGTAGAAAATTTATATTGGAGTGGATAGAAAGATAAAAGAAGATAGTTAAAGAGAAATAGGACAATTTGGATAGAGAGGAAAGTATCCAGAAGGGTACAACATCATGGAAACCAAGGAAGAATAGAATTCCAGAAAGGAAGATTATTTATAAATGCTAAATATTAAAGATAGGGCAAGATTAGTGAGTACTGAGAAAGATAATTGGAATGACAATCAACAAGTGAGTGGTACAATTCCAGAAGAGTATAGGATATCAAACCAAAGCCAAAAAAGAAATAGACATAAAGAAATAGAAGCAGTAGCTATGGACCAACTCAATTGAAAATTTTAGGAATGGGGTGGAGCAAAGATGGCAGAGAAGGTACCCATACGATCTCTATCAAATTATCCTCCAAAAAACTACATCAAAAGAAATTCTGGAGAAACAGGAACTACAAAAAGATAGGGTGAGGTAATTTTTCAGATCTAAACAACTTAGAAGGCCAACATCTAGTTACCTGGGGTGGAAGTGAAGCACAGCACACTAGGGAAGTGCCCACCTCAACAAGAGGCCTTGGCAATAGCTAAAGCAACAGGAATGGCTTCCAGAGTTCTCAGCTAGAGATGGTAAGAGGGCAGGTCAGAAAACTGTACAGAATGCCATTATAGAGGTCCCTTTGATGTCTCTTGGCATGAGACTCTTGTCACATTGACCATACACAGAACCACATCTCGGTCCAGGGCATGATCTCAGGGTGAGATGGAGGACTAGCACATATGGCTTGTAGCCATAGGGGAAGAGGAAGTCTTTGTAGCCTGGGGACCATAGTCACAGTTCCAAGGAGGGAAAAAGTACTTGTGATTACTCACAAACCAGAGCACTGGCTGAGAGACTATTAAACACCCCTCTCCTTATATCATATTACCTTGGGAGAAGTAAAAAAATGATCCTGAGAGCCAGTTCTGAAGTCAGAAGTGTGGAACAATGCTCCCTTCACCACATTTACAGTTTTCAACCTTAATTTTTAAAATTAAAACAAAATAAAAAGGCAAGAAAATGAGCAAACAAAAAAGAAACTCAACAAAAAATTTATTTGGTTGAGAGGATAGCTTCAAGCTCAGAAGAAGACAAAAAAGTCAATAATGTACATCCAAAGTCTCCAAGAAAAATATGAATTTCTTTTGAGCTCAAAAATAACTAGTGGAGGATCTGAAAAATGATTTAAAAAGTCAAATAAGAAAGGTAGATTAAAAATTGGGAAAAGAAATGAGAATGATCGAGGAAAATCATAAAGACCAAAGAGCAGTTTGGTAAAGGAGGCACAAAAAAGTACCTTAAAAAACAGAACAGGCCAATTCGTAAAAGAGGCTCAAATATCCAATGAAGAGAACTGCTTGAAAAAGAGAATTGGCTGAATGGAAAAAGATATACAAAAATTCAGGGAAGAGAAAATTTGAAAGGCAGAATTGACTCTCTGGAAAAAGAGGTAGAAAAATTAAGAGAGGAAAAGAACTGTTTATATGTGTAACTGGCCTAGTGTAAAGGGTGGTACAAAAGTTCAGTCAAGAAAGTCATGTCTTAAAAATTAGAACTGGGCAAGTAGTGACCCCATGAGATATCAAGAAATAAAGTTAAAAAAAAGAAAAAATAGAAGAAAATGTGAAATATTTCACTGGAAAAACAACTGACTTTGAAAATAAATATAGGAGAGATAATCTAAGAATTAACTGACTACCTAAAAGCTATAATAAAAGAGCTTAGACATCATCTTTTAAGTAATTATCAAGGAAAACTGCCCTGATATTCTAGATCCAGAAGACAAAATAGAAATGGAAATAGATGGAAAGAATCCAACTATCACCTCCTGAAAGAGATCCCAAAAGGACAAGTCTCAGGAATATTATAGCCAAATTATAAAATTCCCAAATCAAGGAGAAAATATTGCAAATAGTCAAAAAGAAACAAGTTAAATATTGTGGAACCATGATCAGAATAACATGAGATTTAGCAGTTTCTATATTAAAATATTTGAGGACCTGGAAGATGTTATTCCAGAGGGCAAAGGAGCCAACACTTCAACCAGGAATCACTTACTCAGCAAAACTGTGCATAGTCCTTCAGGGGGGATAATGGGAATTCGATTAATTAGAGGACATTCAGACTTTCCCAATGAAAAGACCCAAGCCAAATAGAAAAATCTTACTCTCATACAAGACTCAAGAGAAGCATAAAAAGGTAAAGAAGAAAGAAAAATCCAAAGATATTCAATAAAGTTAAACTGTGTACATCCCTACATGATGAGATAGTACTTGAACATTCCAAGAACTTTACTATTATTAGGGCATACGTAGACAGAGGACAATGGTGTGAATTTAATATGATGGGATGATAACTTAAAAAATAAAATTAAGTCATGGAAAAGAGGAATGCATTTGAGGAGGGTGAAGAGAAATATAGAATGGGGTAAATAATTTTTTATAAAAGAGTTTTTACAGTGGAGGTGAAGATGGAGGAGGTCATAAATGGGAAGACTGGAAGTACCAAAGATTACAGAAAAAAGATATCATATATATATATATTTAATATTAAGGAACAAATTAATAGAAAACAGAGTAATTGAAGAAAATATGGCCACCAAATCTAGTAAAAATGTTTAGGCGACTATAAATAATTATTGCAAAATGAAGGAGAATGATCAAGAACTTGATGAGACAGCATATCTTGTAGAATTTGAGAACATGAAACCAAAACACATTATTCCTGAATGGTATCAAAGAGAAATAAGAATTATTAGAACAGAATTTATGCCCTGCCAAATAAAACAACTACCATAATGCTATTTTCCCCTCTCAAAAAGTTCTATTTGTCATATGAGATGGCTATCAGGGAGAGGAAAGAGGGGATAAATAAGATACTATGGTGATTTAATAAACAGAACATATCAATAAAAACTTATTTTAAAAATTAATCACATCCCTGGCAGCATGCAAATAGCAAGATTATTCTTCTGTCTTCTCTTTTGTTCTTTTGGCTTGATTAAAAGAAAAAAATTCACCAAAATAGCAAAATAATGGGTACACAAATCCTAAAGATGGGCAAGGCATCTTTTTTCATGGTTAGGCTATTGACAGAAATCATCCTTGTGCCATAAGGCCAGGGGCAAAATATCCTCAGCATGCCAGTGAGTGTTGGTATTTCATTCCCCCCCCCAAAAAAACCCACATTTATTTGAATAAGTGGACCAAAATGTTTATTTCTGCTTTAAAATGTAAATTTAATCAATTAATTTAAAAGTAGCTTATTTTTAGAAATTATTTAATTTTTCAATGAAATATTTTATAAATAATACTTTATTAATTAATAAATCATATGTTTCATTATAGTTGGGGGAATCTTAAAATATATAAAATCCTGTTCCCATGCCGTCTTTTAGCCAAGAAGTAAACTATTTATAATTGTTGGTGACTGGGTTTATGTAAGCTCTGAGAAGTTAAACTTATGTAAGAAACTTTATTTTTTGGTATAAAAATACAAAATAATCCTAAAGCTACACAGTAGATCCTTTGGATTTCAATAGTGATAGTAGCAGAGTGTCATAAAATGAGGAAAATAAGGCTTAGAATTAAAAAGATTTTATATTAATTGTTTAATGCTTTGTATTTAAACATAAAAATTTCCTTAGCCAGCAATAGTTAGCTTGAGATTACTGTGGCCTTGAAACCCTGTGATAGTGCTTCAGAGGCAGGAAGACTAGAGTCCTTGGGGAACTGTGAAGAAATTTCCGTGGAGAATCATCTCACCATTGACCCAGACAATAGAGCATTCACATTACAATGCCAAATGAGTTAAGTACATTTGTTACATTGATTTTTTTAATCTCTAATAAATGCTACTGGTAATTGAAGTCTTGTCCACTCAGTACCATTCAGTAAACTCCAATGGCTTCTTATTGCCTCTGGTTCATTTTTAAATGACCTAGCTAGCCTCAATCTATCTTTCTAGCCTCACTAGATATCTATTTCTTCCCACCTCCCATCCTCCGCAAGCCAGTCAAACTGTCCTCTCTGTTCCTCATATATAACAAATAGCTTCCTCTCATACGTGGAATGAACTCCTTCTGCTTAGTGTATTCCTCTTTTCTTTCAAAACATTTTTCAAACACTACTTTTTAGAAGAGAATGGCAGTGATTTTTCTCTTGTGGACCTTTTTGGGAATCTGGTAAAATTAATAAAACCCTCTTCAGAATGTTTTAAAATATAATGAAACAAAATATATAAGATTACTACAGAAATTAATTATATTTAAATATTAAAGACAAATTTACAAATCCTAAATGAAGAACTCTATCGACATGAAATGTTACCAATACCTTGTATTTTCTAAATAAATTATATTTATTTGCATTTATTCTTATAATTATTCTTTATATCCTTGAAAACTGAGCTTTACTCCCCATAAGATAAGACAATTCTTTAATGGAAGGAAGGCTTATCACAAATTACAACACTAAAGATCAGACATTTGATAGTAGCAGAAAGGATCAACCTAGAACAGGGAGATAGAGGGACTAGATGAGGAATGGAAAAAGTATCCATGTTGTATCTAAATCCACTCCCTAAAAGAAGAGGTAAAAACGAGATGTATACAAACACATTATACAATCCCCACTTGCTGTATAATTTCCTAGCTTTGCAGAGTTAGATTAAAAACATCCTTTCTTTCTGAGGATATCTACCCACTTTCATGTTCTTCATTCTGGTCAAACTAGCTTGCTTTTTCTCTTCCTGATAATGAACTTTTCATCCTCCATGTCTTGCCTTTGCCTGAAATCCACTCTCCTCTTCTCTACCTCAGAGAATTCTAGTTTCCTTTACTATTACTATTACTATTCTAGTAATATCTTTTGTATGAGACTTTCCATTGCTTCCCCTTTTTTCCATCCCCTTTGAATCCCTTCCCCTTCCTTTCCCCCTCAATTCAATTCTATCACAGAAAAGTAGCAAGGACAAGGCACTTGAGATTAAGTGAATTGTCTAGGGTCACACAGCTGGTTTGAGGCTAGATTTCAACCGAGGACCTCCTGATTCCAGGTCTGGACTCTATTCACAAAGCTTCCTAACTGCTGAGTTCTTTTCAGATGACCACTACGTCTAGTTCCTCCCCTGCCACTCTTTCAAAAACATTGTCCTGTTAAAGCAAAAACATTCTATATTTTATAAAAGGAAGCATGATGTAGTGGATTAATTATAAAGATACTCAGTATCAGGAAGACCTTAGTTTAAGTCTTACATCTTATATATACTGACTGACTATTCCTGGGAAAATCACTTGACATCTCAGTCTAATAGATCAGAGGTGTCAAACATACAACCAGAAGGTCACTGTCTGCAACACTAATAAATGTTGCCCAAATTAGTTAAGAGGTAATTGGGAAATATTTAAGAAAATAAATCAAACATATAATAGAACATATGTAACATTATTATAGGGTTTTCCCAATCAATATGCAGTAGTAGGGATCCTTTTGCATGATTTAGTGGCCTTCCTTTCTATTGGATGGTACCCCTGTCGTAGGCAATTCTAAGACCATAACCTGCAGCGAAGGCACCACCCTGTATTATTAGGAGGAATTCCTCAATTGGGAGGATTTTATAATAACATAATTGGTATGATGGCACCTACCTGGATATTTTAATATATCAATATTGATGGGAGAGCAATGAATGATACTGAAATAGTTATCAAAGTATACTTTTTTTAAAAGTTCACACAACTAAAATTAAGAACCTTTGACGTAGATCATAACCTCCTATTGGACAGACAACACATTACATGATGCCTGAAACAGAAAAATATTTAATTCCATCCTGTCTTAATGATAGAAAACAGGCTCTTTGAGGGGCTATTTCATGTTTGCCTTTGTATCTTAGCACTACACTTCAGTGCCTACTACATAGTAAATGCTTGATAAATGGTGATTTATATATTCCCTCTTGGGATATTTATGATTACTTAAGCATTATATATTTCACTCCTGTTAGTTTCATTTTCACAGGGGAATGTCAATTATGAAGATTAGTTATTTGTTCTTTACATATTCAATTTAACATTCTTTATATAGACTTGGGTTCTTGGGTTATGGACTCCTTTTTTAGTGGTGAAGTTTGAGGACCTTTCTCAGAATAATTGTTAAATGCCTAAAATAAAATACACAGACTTATAAAGGAAACAATAATACTCAAATAGATCACCTCATATTACATGATGCCTGAAGCATAAAAAAGTATAGGAGCTTTTTATAATTATAATCATGATGAAGAAAAACAAAATCTGCTCTTTTTGGATTACAAACATAATTTTAAAACATTGGATTTCCGCCACCAAACAACAACAACAACAACAAACCTCCAACCATACTCCATACTTTCATTTTATGATTGTCCTGTTTCTATTGTTAAAAGTTGATGAATTATGTAAGAATATTGGAGTGGGAATAAAGATAAATCCTTTCTAGGCCCAACTGTGTCATTTGCTCTAGGTGTGATCCTGGACAAATAATTTAAATTCTCTGTGCCTTATTTCCTCATCTATGAAGTTAAGCAGTTAAAACAGAGTCTCTCCTTAAGTACTAACCTAGATTTAGGATATTATCATCCTATGATATTCCTCTTTGAAAAGAAGTTAGGTTCCATTGAAAGCTGCATTGACTACTTAATGCCAAAGTGTACCTTTAAGGAGAGTTTAAATAATCAGTGTATAAAAATTTAAAAAAAGTATTGAATATGATGATAGGACAAAGAAATGGGGGACAATAAGTTAAACCACTGCTAGAAAATAAGATACACGAATCCTTGCAAAGACCTCTCATCATAAGGAAGGTAAACCACTCAAGGATTACATTAAGTAACAGGGTTAAGAAGAATATGGTCTGAAAAATTGAGTGTCTTCTAATAACTATAAGTACATGAGTTTCTAAAATGCCATACATAATATCCATGAAATTGTGTGGCATAATGTAATAACACGTTATGCTACCATTAACACATTATAACTATGTCATTTGGAAGGCAAATTTTTTTATGTAAAACCACTTAACTACATAAAATTGAAAATAATGATTATTGTAACTACTTCCACTTTTCCTCTTTAGAAGTTCAGGATTAAATACTCCATATACAATTTCTGGGGATATGTATTTTTCTGAAAAGGCCATATAGTATCCTAAGTCATAATTGCCTTGAAATTCTTACATATACATAAATCACAAAATCTTTTCATATCATATCATTATAATATGTCAAAGTAAGTCACCTAACAACTACTTATTATAGTGTAAAGTTGAATGTGGTATTTGTTAAGAAATTAAAAGAAAATGACAAGTTAATCATAGAATCATCAAAGTTGAAAGAACTCATTGGACATCAATATGCTCTTGCCCAAATTATCAATTTGTTCTACAATATTTCCATTAATTGATCATCTAGTCTCTGAAAACTATAACTAATGGGAAGTTTTATCCCCACAATAATAATCATTCTATTTCAGATTCCTATAATTATTAGGAAGTTTTTCTTACTGAACTGAGATCTGAAATCTTGAAACTTCTACCCAGTGGCCCGATTTCTTCCCTTTATAGATTCCTAAAACAAGTCCAATTCCACTATTACGCCTTCCTTTGGAAGACTGGTCTCTCTCATAGTATTTTTCTAGGCTGATTCTCTCTAGTTAATTCATCCAAACGTCTATGGTCATGATCTTAAATTAATTTGCCATCTTACTTGAATTCTTATGGTTCCATTTGAATTTTTTAATATCCTTCCTAAAAGTTTATCTTCAAAACTTCAAACAATTCTACAGATATGATCTGACCAGCCTAGAGAATGCCTTCCTTGTTTTAGAAATACTCCTCCACTAATACAATAAAAATTAAAGTATACTGAGTTTATGCTCAACAAAAAAATCATATTTTCATGTTTTTTTTGTTCTTGTTTTTCATCCTGTTTTTCCACATCATCTACAAGTAAAGGCTAGAAGACCATATCTTGGGTATGTTACAAAGGGAATGTTGTTATAGGCATAGGTTGGACCCAAGCTACTGAGGTTGTTTCTAACTTAAATATGCAAGGATTTTGTGTTTAGCTATTTTTCCACTATCTATTACTTGGATTGCTTTATAGTATGTGTCAAGGACTTTGCCTTTATCTTTTAAAATGTCTATCTTAAGGAGAAGCATATCATTAATTATTTTCTACAACTTTTTGGATTCCAGTTCCATCATTTTGCCAGGCCATACCTTGTAGATTCTTGTTTCAGGAAATCTCTTAGTGTAGCTGTCATATATTTCTTCAAGTCACTTATACAAATGTTAAACAGAAAAATTCAAGGACATACTTCTATGGCATATTGCTAGAGATCTAATTCAAGGGTGGCATGGATTTACTAGTCAACTTTTAAAGTTTGGTAAGCTAGTCAATAAGCATATATTAAGCACCTATAATATGCAGATACTGTGCCTTACTTACTTAAGAAAAGAAGGAAGAAAATGAACCTAAATTTTATCTGAAATGTTTGCTATTCATCAAAACCATTCAAATCTATATGTTTGACTAGCTTCAATAAATGAAAAAGTAATTTTAAAAGTATATCCTCTCTGTCCAAGTTGTTTTGGGTCAATCTTCTGAATTAGTGGAGGTCAGACTATTGAAAGAAACATATTCACAAAAAAATCTACCCCAAAGACCCTCTACTTAATCTAGGAAAAAAAGAAAGAAACAAAAACAACAAAGAAAACAACAAAGAAAAACAATATATCTTCATATGAACTGTCCTGTGGGGCACCAGTTTTATGTATGTACCTTCTTCCAGTCTTTAAGATGTGGTGATAAACACCAAAAAAGGGAGCCTGTCCACAACACAGAGCCTCTCTAATAAGCTACTTTGGTTTGAAATCCTATGCTTAAAATTCAAAATTTTCTATAATTTAGCATCTCCTTATCTTCCCACATTTATTTCATATGTTTATCCATCTATTCCACATATTTCCGTCAAACTCAGAAACCCCATCACTCCTAATATCCCTCCCATTCATTTATTATGCAATTTTTATACATGGAATCTCCTCATCTCCCCCCTTTTTTGTTTGTTTATGCATTGTTCATCCTTTAAAGAAAAATTCAAATATCTCTTATTTGAAGAAACTCTGTCTGAATATCTAGTCTCCTTTGCTCCATTAATTAAGAGCATTTCTCTAAGATCTCTCTCGGAACTATATTTGCTATCGATAATGCAATCATCATTTAATAATATGCACTGTGGTTACAGCTAAGTGGTGTACTGGATAGAATGTTGGGCCTACAGTTAGGAATACTTGAGTTCAAATTTGACCTTAGACATTTGCTAGCTTTGTGACCCAGGCCAAGTCACCTCTCCCTATTTGCCTCAGTCTCCTCAACTGTAAAACAAACTGAGAAGGAAATAGCAAACCATTCCTGTATCTGCCTAGAAAATCCCAAGTGCCACCACAGAATTGGAATGACTAAAAAAAACATTGCAGTTGCCAAATGTTTATGCCTTACTTCCTTAGCACTTTATATACTTTGAGGGCAGAAATCATGTCTTATCTAAGCTCTGTATTTTTTCAGGGCCCAGCATAATGCTCTGCCAATATAATGCAATACAAGGGGTGATGTTTGTTGTGCCATTAACCTTATGAATGAAGAATTTATAAGATTCACAAATGGTTGTGCAAAAAGATGTTGATGACAATTATTCATATGATATCCAAATGGCAGATGTCAATGTTTAAGGTAAAAAAATGAGAATTAATTCATTTACTTATCTATTGTCTACAAGGTATTATAGGAGGCAACATAGGAGAGACAAAGGAAAATAAGAGAAAAATAACAGATAAACTCTCTGACTTGACAAAGTTTAAAATAAAAATAAATTTGACTCAATTTACTAAACTTATACTCTTGTCTTATAAAATTCTTAATAACTTGGTTGTAGCTTTACATTAGAATTAATACCTATATATGGAATTTTGAAAATGTTATTTGGATCTATAGAAACAGAAGTATCACAGATGGCATATTCACATCTCATCACATTTGATTTCTCAATAATACTGGAAAATGTCCTCACTAGATTTGTAGTATTAGTATTTCATGAAATATCCATTACTAATATAGATTTATGATTATATTTTTTCCTGATTCAGATGTTTTCACCACCACAGTCACTTTTTTATATCATTGTCTTGTTTCCTTACATTCTTGTCTAGTTTAATTTTTATTGTTTCTCTTTCCTCAGTGGAGTTTGCAACACCTCCCAATTAATATCATCTGCAAATTTAATTAGCATGCTGTTTATTTCTTCTTCTGGATAATTAATAAAGTTGTTAGAGAAAACTTGGATGAACACCAAGCACCCCACTAGACACCTCCCCCAAATCAGATGCATTGCCATTTATAATTATCTTTCATTTATGGTATTTAAGCACATTTTCAGTGCTCATTCTAGAGCCAATTTAAATCAATTTGGGATGGGAGGGGCATTTTGGGAAAGACATCAACTACTTCCTTTTCTCTTTATGTGATAATTCATAAAGCCTGCCCATGGCACCACATTTTTTTGTCAAAATGATATTGAGGTAATTGAGCATTTAAACAATTAAAAAATCAAGTGAATTTTTATTGGTGATTTTTTTAAATGACTGTCATTTCCAGATGACCTCTCCTCCTACACCACTACTCAACAGTCTCATCCATCATAACAAATAAACATAGCCAAGCAAAATAAAGTGATATATTAACAATATCTGAGAATGTTTTCTTCATTCTGTGTCTATTGTCTACCAGCTCCTTGCCAATGGATTGGAGGCAAGCCTTCTGGAGTCATAATTAGTCATTATATTGATGAGAGTTCTGAATCTTGCTTCCCTTTACATTATTATAGTCATTATATAAATTATTTTTGTCTTCTTTGTTTTCCATAGTTTTTTCTTAATTCTCCATATTTGTCATTTTTTTATGGCTGCAGATGAAAGGCAGTTTGCTGCTACAAATCTGGCCTTGAAACCAGGAAGACCTAGGATAAATTCCTTCTTCTGACATATACTGACTGTGTAAACATGGGTAAATATATTTATACTCTTGGGAACTCTAAGAGTACAAATTACAGAAGATACTATCCTACATTGGCAGGAGTTATTTCCTCTCTCAGGAGACCCTTATATTCATAAAATAATAGATCTAATCACTACCTTCAATGTAACAATAATATCACACATATTCATGTACCACAATTTGTGCACCTATCTTCCACTGCTTTGTAACTACAAAAAAATGCTATCATCAATTTTTAGCTATGGACATTTTCCTTCTATCTATAACCCACTTAGCCTGTATACCCAGGGTTATAGGAGATGTCAAGTTTGAGAAAAGGAAACTTTCAAAGTTCCAAGTGAAGAAACACTTAAGGAAAGTCTTACTTACATTATTCATATATTAAGTGAGTATACATGAAGGGAGGTCAAAATATTTGTGTCCTACCTAGGCTTAAAGATTTATCTCAGTGAACTTTCATATTAGTACTATTAGGTGTTTCCAAGGGAAAACTTGAAAGAAAGTTCTAGTTCTACCTTACCCACACAAAGGCTTTATATTTTTTAAATGAATAAGCTAATCTTAGCTTCCTTCTCAATATACAGTATATTTACATATACATGAGAAATTACTATTTTTAATTGTATGAAACATCAAATCCTATCATATATATATATATACATATATATATATATATACAGAGAGAGAGACAGAGAGAGAGAGAGAGAGAGAGAGAGAGAGAGAGAGAGAGAGAGA
>NC_058132.1:261641122-261653435 GCF_016433145.1 Gracilinanus agilis | reverse complement strand
ATACAGAGAGAGAGACAGAGAGAGAGAGAGAGAGAGAGAGAGAGAGAGAGAGAGAGAGAGAGAGAGACTTTTTCATTTGGGGATCACAACAGCTCTCATGAATACATTCATTATCTCTGTGCAGATAATGCCCTAATCTATATATCCCTCCCTAATTTCTTTTTTGCATCCAATCCTGCATCACCAGTCACTTGGTGGACATTTCAAAATATCTCATAGGTATCTCAAATTTAACATGTTCAACAATCCCTTTTTCCTTCTGTCTCCCAATTTCCCTGTTGTCACTGAGAATATCACAGATTCCCAATCACCCAGGTTTGTAACTGTGGTGTTATCTTGAACTCCTCACTTTGCTTTGTCCCATATATCCAGACAAGTTAACAAATATTGTTATTTCTACCTTCACATCTCTTGCATATATATATTCCCTTCTCTTCACTCATATAGCCAGAATTTTCATCCAGACTTCATTAGCTCTCCCCTGGACTATTTATATAGCCTGCCTCAATTCCTGCCCTACTCTAACCCATTCTCCACGTAAATTACCAAAATGTTTCTGTAAAGCACTAATCTGACCATATCACTGAGGCTCAATAAATACTAGTGGTTCCCTTATCCCTAGGATAATAAATAATGTTCTTTGGAGTTTAAACTTGTTTGCAAGTTATTTGACCCCCTTCTTTCCGCTCTTCCTTCAATTTATTTATATGGTCAATGCTCTCCATACTCTGTGATCTAGCCATAATGATTTGTGGTTATTCATATACAACACACTTTCTGCAACTTTAGACTGGTTTTCCTTTATGACAAGTAATCTCTCTCATTTTACCTTCTTAGAAGCCAGGATTGCTTCAAATATCAGCTCAAATGCTACCATCTTTGAGATGTCTTCTCTAGTTCCACCCCATCCTCAGCTGTTAGAAGAAATCTGTCCTATTATCTAAGCTCACCATCTATCCAATGTCTATGTATCTTGTATGGATCCATTTATGTACATATTGTGTTTCTTATTAAAATATATGTTCCTTGAGGGCATGGTATATTTTTGCCTTTTATTTATTCCTAGTTTAATTCTTTGCCTGGGGCATAGGAAACAATAAATTTTAGTGACCAACTATTGATTAAATGACATCCCCAAGATTACATTTATATAGACAGCAACAGTGCCAGATAGAGCAGCTTTGTATTCAATGATGAGCAACAGAGGAATTCTTTTGAGCTAAAATTTGGGGTCAACTTTGAGTTTTAGGGGTGGATGCTGAAATAATACCAGACTCCTTAAATAGTGGTGTCAGCCCCCCCCAAAGGAAGACTTTATATTTGTGTGGTCTCAAATAAGTGTATTGATTACTTCCTTTTCTACAGCTGCACAAAAGAAATCACCATTGATAGTCAGGAATATTTAAGTCGTAATAACATTAATATGATTAGATAATTATAATATAACACATCAATAATCTGAGTCCTTATAGATTGCCTGCTCAATTACTGAAAATGGACAGTTATGACAATGATCATTTGTCCTAGTTAAATCCAAGAGAGGATATTTGTTTATGGAGGGAAAGGATCAAGGAGCATTAGAAACATGGCCAATAAACAATCCTAACAACCAATAATCCCCTTTTGTATCTAATTAGAGTGAGCAGGCTTTGAGTGGAATGGAGTATAATAGCCAAAACAAAACAGTTTAGAGGTTGCAGGTAAGTGTCTTCTCACCATACTTCACTAGGCAATTACGTTTCTGCAGAATCCCGGTGTAGCTATTTCCAGAATGTTTCCAGAGACACTGACCTCTACATACACAAAACTGTATACATTATACTTAGAATACTTATTTTTCTCAATTTCTATCATTATCACATTTCAGGAACTCTAAATGAATTTAAAGGGTTTTTATATTTAGCAAAAAAACACTAGATTTAGGAGAGAAACAAGTGCAAATGCTAATTCTGCTAACTGCCACCAGTGTAGTTTTGTGTAAGGGTGAGCTCAAAGCCCTTTTAGGCTTAATAAATTTAAGCTTTGATTAAGTTAGGCTTTGACTGGTCCCATCTATATAAGAAAATGCAGGGATGTAGCCAAGAATAATAGACAGATGGTGACCTTGCTACCTGAGCTAAACCTTATCTCCAGGCCTTTCCTCTATCTAGTTATCTATAGGGGAAAGCAGGAGGAGTTTGGAATAGCAAAATGGGGAGTCCAAATGCTATTTGATAGTAATATTATAAGTAACACTGTATGGATCTTCACTGTGTATAGTGTAGCCTTCAGAACTCAAAATTGGGAAATGTAGAAAATATTCTTCATAAGCTAGACAGGTCTTAGAAAGAGAGATCTAAGCACTTAGATCAAGAAGTTTAGTTCAAAGAAGAGATTAATCCTATGCTTATTAGCTAGATAGAAAGACTACATTTTGTGTCCTTAAGAGCTTTGTGCCTAGGATAATTTAAAAACAATCTTCCATTGGCTATCTGCCACTTTCTGCCCAAGATTCTGGAAAGGAACAGGTAAATATTTTTAAAAAATTTTGAAGCTGAGGTTTCTTTTATTTTCTGAACCCCAATGCCAAGAAAATTGCAGGTCCTACAGCTAGAGTCTTGGCATATATTTTTCTAACAGAGGTATTTGAAAAGAAAAAAAGAGGTGTTAGCTTTGGAACAAAAAGATCAAAGTAGATCTAAAGTAGAGAGGCAACTTCTAGAAGAACTTGGTAACTAGGGATCTAGTGAGATATTTGGAAGTATTCAGCATAAATATATAGTATGGCAAAGACTACAAACAACAAGTATCCAACAGGGTAGCCTCCACCAGAGGTTACATATTCTCTCTGGACAAGGAGTGGAAGGCCCTGTGTAAGCAACATGAAGATCTCTCTCAAAGACATCAGCAATCTTATAGTATAGTAAGTATAAGTTGGCCCTTAATGTACTGCATTGATTACATGAATTTCCTATACATATGTCCCTTTGCATATATGCCTTGTCTGTCTATACATGTTCTTTATGTATTCTTGTTGTTAAGTCATTTCAGTCACTTTTGGATCTTTGTGACTCCATTTGGAGTTTTCTTGGCAAAAATACTGGGTTTTTTTTTGCCATTCCTTCTCCAGCTTATTTAACAGATGAGGACTCTGGGGCAAATAGGATTAAGTAACTCACTCAGGGTCACATAGTAAGTCTGAGGGCACATTTGAACACAGATTTTCCTGACTTTAGGGCCGTCACTCAATGCACTGGGTCACCTAGCTGCCATTATAGGGCCATTTCATAAAGTACTTTTATTTTGAAAAAAATATATAAAACATACATATATATATGCATATATCTTCTACCTAACTAGTTTAAGTATATACATTAGTGGAGTCTTATAAGCTAAGCTTTTAGAGGATATGATTCATAGAAAACTTTTAACCTGAGTTAGCTTCTTTTGGGAAACGTTGTCAAGGGTGTTGTGGAGCATTTTCATCTTCCAACTGCTCTGTTTGGATAAATCCCTGTTTTAAAACTTACAAATACATAGTATTGTGAGTCTTACAGAATCCTAACTAAAAAATTATCCCACTTAAATATACCAAAAATCATATAAAATAAGTTATATAATTATCCTCATTTTGTAGATGCATATCTGGGACTATTGGTGACTTGTTTAGAGTCTTATTCCAAGAAAGCATCTCGAGTCAAATGTTGTCATAATTTCCTTTCTCTAAATCAGTGATTCCCAAAGTGGGCACTACCACCCCCGGTTGGTGCTGCAGTGATCCAGTGGGGCAGTGATGGCCACAGGTGCATTTATCTTTCCTATTCTATTAAAATTAAAAAAAATTAATTTCCAGGGATGCTAAGTAATATTTTTCTGAAAAGGGGGCAGTAGGCCAAAAAATTTTGAGAACCACTGCTCTAAATCTAGCACTCTCTCTGTTATACCAACCTGCATATTACTTAATCTCTATGTTTCTCATTTTTTTCAGGCAGTTAAAAGAATTTATTAAATACTTTCTACAAGTCATTGTTTGGGTAAAAACAAAGACAAAAATTCAGTCTCTGCTGTTGAGGAGTTGCCATTCTAATGAGGGAAACAATATGTAAATAATTACATACCTGCAATTTACATACAACATAAATAGATCATATTTTAAAAAATTATTTAACTTTTTTTGTGCCATAGATCTTTGGGGAGGCTGGTAAAGACTATGGATCCCCTCCTCAGAATATTTCTAAAGGCATAAAATATAATGTATAGGATTAAAAAGAAAGCCAATTATACTGAAATATAGTTATCTATATCTAAAGAAATTCATGGATTCCAAAAATTCTATTCTTGAACACCTGTAGGGTCTATCACCTTGGTGAGTGAGGTCTTCTGTCAAAGTTGAGATTTGATCTCAGTCTTGAAGAAATGAAGAACAGCTAGGAATCTGATTTGAGAAACAAAAACATTCACAGTCCTTAGAAATGCATAGAATTAAAAATTGGAAGAGCATGTATGAAAAACAAAAAGCAGGGCAGTTTCTTGGATAATAAAGTTTAAGAAAGGTATTGGAAGGTTCCAGTTCATATAGGGCATGAAATTCGAAACAGGATTTTATATCAGGTCCTGGAGATGTTAGGGAACCATCAGAGTTTATCAAGGCAGAGGGAGGATCAGACGTTCAAATTAAGATCAATTTAGCAGTTGAGAAAAATAAAGAATTAGAGGCTTCAGCCAGAAATATACACCAATTTGAAGAATTAGAAGGCTATTACAATATTCCAAAATAGAGGTAATTAGGGCTTGAACCTCTTATCTTATCAATTCTATACACTTAATTATCACATATGAGTTTTTAAATAAAATTTCTTAACTATGAATGGAAATAAAAACATGAATTAAAATCAAAAAATATAAAAGAGTATATCTGAAAACATGCATTATAATTTCTAGAATATTTTTAAAAGATATATATTTTTTATTTTTGTCACTTCTGGCTCTGAATTTATCCTACTGCCATAGGATTTAAAAAAAAGAATATAAAAAACCTGATGAGGAGAGTGCATAAGTTTGAAAAGATATGTAGTACTCCATATCTGTGGTCCCTCTCTATAAAGAAGAGAATCTAAATCTTTTTATTATATCTTCAGAGCAAAGCTTAGCCATTATACTCATTCAATATTTGTGGTTTTCCTACTTAAATTGTTTTAGTTATTGTATAAGTATATATGTAGGAGGGTGTATGTATAGATATATACATATACACACATATATACAAACACATATATATACACACATAATTATGTTTTGTGAAATATATTGTGTATAAATATAATTTTTTTCTGCCTCAGCTTTTTTTTCATGCTGAACCAGTGCACAGAATTTTTTACAACTAGCTAAATTTTCTTTTTTGTTATTTTAAATAGCATCTAAATTTTCCACTACAATAATGCACCCCAATTGGTTCAGTCATTCCCTATGATTGGCAACTATTTTGTTTCCAATTTGTTTCTACTGCAGAGGAGAGTAAGAACATTTTGATATATACAATGAACCTTGCTCCTTTGCAATATATATTTAATGGTAAGATAATTTTACAATAGTGTATAGAAATCATATTAATTGTCATAGAATATTTCCCAATTGTATTACAGAAAGGAAGGACCAATCAATTCACACCTTTAGCAAGAGTATGCTTTCTTTTCACAGTTCTTCCAACCTTGATTATTTCTATCATTTGTCAGCTTTGCTAATGTGTTAGATAAATCTTCATGGTTGTTTTTGATTTGCATTTCTCATATTACTAGTGATCTAGAATAATCTTTGCTATGGTAGTTAAAAGTTCATAAATTTTCTTTTGAGAAGAGTTTGTTCATATCCTTTGACCACTTATCTACTGGCAAATCATTCTTAATTTTTTATATTGCTTTAGTTTCCTTTGTATCTTGAATATTAAAAAAATATGTTAACAGATAAAGGTGTGAAAAAGATTTTTTCTCATTAGGCAATTTCTCTTTTTATAGTAGCTCCATTGGTTTAATTCAAGAATATTCTTTTCAATTTCATGTCTTTGAAATTTATCTTTTACATATTTTTGACTGTCTTTATATTTTGTTTGGTTAAGAAGTATCATCTAGTGTGACATCATAAAAAAAGGAAACCTTTCTGATCTGTGTATATGGGAACAGTTTATAGCCTAAAGGGAGAAAAATATGATCGCAAAAAAACCCAAAATAGACAATTTGGATTACATAAAATTATACAGGTTTTGTATATGAAAAAATAACACAAGAGAAATGCTGCTAAAGTTAGAAGGGGATCAAATAATTGTGGAGGAAAAAAAACTATGCAAACTGTTTCTGTGACAAAGACCTTTTCTTTAAAATTTTATTTTAAAAATGTATTTTATTAATTAAGTAATTAAGAATATTTTTCCATGGTTACATGATTCATGTTCTTTCTCTACCCTCTTTCCTTCCCCCCTCCCAGAGCTGATAAGTGATTCCACTGGGTTTTACATGTATCATTGTTCAAAACCTATTTCCATATTATTATTATTTGCAATACAGTGATCATTTAAATCATATAACCATTGAACCATGTGATTAAGCACATATTTTTCTTCTGCTTTTCTACTCCCACAGTTCTTTCTCTAGATATGCATATGGATAGCATTCTTTCTCATAAGTCCCTCACAGTTGTCCTGGGTCACTGCATTGCTGCTAGTAGAGAAGTTCAGTATATTTGATTGTATCAATCTCTGTGTACAATGTTCTCCTGGTTCTGCTTCTTTTGCTCTGCATCAATTCCTGGAGGTCTTTCCAGTTCACAAGGAATTGTTCCAGTTCTGTAATCCTTTCAGCACAATAATATTCCATCAACTTCAGATACCACAATTTGTTTTGCCATTCCCCAATCAATGGACACCCCCTCACTTTCCAATTTTTTTCACCACAAAGAGCATGGCTTTAAATATTTTTGTACACATATTTTGCTTTATTATCTCTTTGGGGTACTAACCCAGCAGTGGTATGCTGGATCAAAGAGTAGGCAGTCTTTTAAAGCCCTTTGGGCCTAATTCCAAATTGTCTTCCAGAATGGTTGAATCAATTCACAACTCTACCAGCAATGCATTAGTGTTCCAATTTTGCCACAACCCCTAAAACTTTTATTATTTTCCTTTGCTGTCATTTTGGCCAATCTGCTAGGTGTAAGGTGGTACGTCAGAGTTGTTTTGATTTGCATTTCTCTACTTAGGAGAGATTTAGAACACATTTTCACGTGCTTATTGAGTTTTTATTTCTTTATCTGAAAATTGCCTATTCATATCCCTTGGCCATTTATCAATTGGGGAATGGCATAATTTTTTTATATAATTGACTTAGCTCCTTATAATTTTAAGAAATTAGACCTTTATAAGAGTTTTTTGTTATAAAGATTTTTCCCAATTTATTGTTTCCCTTCTAATTTTGGTTGCATTGATTTTTTGGTACAAAACCTTTTTAATTTAATTTAATTTAATCAAAATTATTCATTTTACATTTTGTAATATTCTCTATCTCTTTCTTTTTCTTAGATTCTTTCCTTTCTCATAGATTTGACAAGTATAGTAGTATATGTTCACAAAATTTGCTTATAATTTCTTTCTTTATATTTAAGTCAATTACACTTTCTGAATTTATATTAATATAGAGTGTGAGATATTGATCTAAACCTAATCTCTCCCTTACTGTTTTCCAGTTTCCCAGCAGTTTTTGTCAAATAGTGGGTTCTTGTCCCAAAACTAGGGGTTTATCATACAATATCTTGTTGAGGTCATTTACCCCAAGTTTATTCCATTGATCCATCCTTCTGTCTCTTAGCCAGCATCATATTGTTTTGATGATCATTGCTTTATAGTACAATTTATGATCTAGTACAGCTATGTCTATATCTTTTCTCTTTTTTCATTAGTTCCCTTGATATTCTTGATCTTTTGTTCTCCCAAATGAAGTTTGTTACAATTTTTTTCTAATTCTATAAAAATGTTTCCTGGTAGTTTGGTAAGTATGGTATTGAATAAGTAAAGCAATTTGTGTAGGATTGTTATTTTTATTATATTAGCCCATCTTATGAGCAATTAATGTTTTTTCAAATTATTTAGAACTAGTTTTAATTGTGTGGAAAGTGTTTTGTAGTTGTGTTCATATAATTCCTGTTTTTGTCTTGGCAGATAGCTTTCTAAATATTTCATTTTGGCTAGGATGATTTTAAATGGAATTTCTTTTTCTAACTATTGCTGCTGAGTTGTGTTGGAAATATATAGAAATGCTGATGATCTATGTGGGTTTATTTTGTAACCTGCAACTTTGGTAAAATTACTTATTATTTCTAATAGCTTTTTAGTTGATTCTCTAGGATTCTTTAAGTAGACCATCTATCATCAGCAAAGAGTGATAGTTTATTGTCCTCATTGCTTATCTTCATCCCTTGAATTTCTTTTTCTTCTCTAATTGCTATTGCTAGTGTTTCTAGCACAATGTTAAATAATAAAGATGATAATGGACATCCTCGCTTCACTCCGGATCTTACAAGGCAGGCTCCTAATTTGTCCCCATTGCAGATGATGCTTGCTGATGGTTTTAATTATATACTGTTTATCGTTTTTTAGGAATGGTCCTTCTATTCCTATACTTTCTAGTGTTTTCAATAGGAATGGATGTTGTATTTTGTCAAAGGCTTTTTAAGGCTTTTTCTACATCTACTGAGATAATCATGTATTTTATGTTGGTTTGGTTATTGATGTGGTCAAGTATATGGATGGTTTTCCATATATTAGACTATGCTTGTATTCCTGGTATAAAGCACACCTGGTCATAGTGAATAATCCTTGTGATAACTTGCTGTCATCTTTTTGCTAGTATTTATTTAAGATTTTTGCATCTATGTTCATTAAGGAAATTGGTCTGTAGTTTTCTTTCCCTGTTTTTGGTCTGCCTGATTGTGGAATCAGTGCCATATTTGTGTTATAAAAGGAATTTGGTGGAACTCCTTCTTTGCTTATTTTGTCAAATAGTTTGTATAGTGTTGGAATTAGTTGTTTTTTAAATATTTGATAGAATTCACAGAAGGATCCATTTGTTCCTGGGGGTTTTTTCTTAGGAATTTCCTTGATGGCTTATTCAATTTCTTTGTCTGAGATGGAATTGTTTAAGTATTATATTTCCTCTTTTATTAATCTAGGCCAGTGAAGGGCAAACTATGGCCTGTGGGCCAGATGTAGCCCCCTGAAATGTTCCATCTGGCAGTTCGACATTATTCCTAATCTGATGAATACAATGAGTAGGATACAATACAATGATACTTCTAAAGAGTTGTCTTAGAAACAGACTGACAGATGAGCATTTCCTTTCATTTGGCCCCCTCTTTAAAAAGTTTGCCCATCACTGATCTAGGCAATTTATACCCATTTTACCTAGATTGTCATATTTATTGCCTATAAAGACCTCTTTTCATACTGATTAATGTAATAATTAAAATAGGTTTGACAAATATAAGAATAAAAAAATTGTGGTTGCCATTTAAAAAAATTAACTCTTAAGTCAATAGGCTCTTAGTAGCTTTAGTAGCTTTAGTAGCTTTATTACAGCAAGGTAGAGAGGGTAAAAGGGGTAAATATAGGAAGGAGGTAGAAAATATTGCCTAAGTAAAAATACCTTAAGTCTGGGTCCTAGTGCCTCTAGACAGCAAATGGGAATCTGTATGTGAATTTCACAAGCCCACCAGAGTGTCTCCAGTTAGGCGTTCCAACAACAAAAAACCAACACCAAAGAGTCTGAGCCACAAAGGACAGTCTCTTATGCCAAAGAGGCAAGATTCTCACCTGAGTAAGTGTTCCTCTTCAGCCTGTGTTTCTAATGCAGAAAGCTGCATCTTCACCAGAATACAAAGTCCAAATCAGGAAGTCAAAATCCAAAGCCACCAACACTGAATCCAAGGCAGAATTGATTGCCTAATCAAGCTAAGCCAACTCAAGACAGAATTGCCAAAAGACTCCCAGGGTCCTAGAGACTCCCGCTTATAGGCAGTTTTCTCTGCCCATCAGCTCTCCTCATCACATCTCAAGAATCAATCACAGTCTCCCAATTTACCTAGCACTGTCCATCTGGGGACACTGCTTGTGGTCTTTTAGGGTATGAATTTCCTTTTCTAGTAAAAGATTCTTAAAAAGTGTTAATAACTAAGTAAGTATGAAAGGTGGAGGATTCTAAATTCTTGATTGATTGACTTAAAATAGACAAAGGGTTTAATTCTGTTTCACATTAAAATATATATGAATAAGAGCCATATCCTTGTTTATAAATGGTCCAGATAGATGAGCAGGCAATTCTCAAAGAAATTAAAGTAATATGAAAATTTGATTAACTTGCTAACATGCATTTGCAAATAAAAGAATTCAGAAATTCAAACTCATACCAAACAAAATGATCAAATCAACAAAAAAGAAAAAGACAAATACTGGTCTAATTGGAAAACAGGAACTATGAAGCACTTCTTAGTAGAGTATTGAATTTTTTGAGACATTCTACAGAGACATTGGAACTAATTTATCAAGGTTGCTAAATTGTGCATACTCTTTCACTAAACTGTATATACTCTATATTGATTGGAGAATAAGAAATAGGACCCATATGTATAAAGATATTTATATTTTCTTTATATTAGCAAAGAATTAGAAAGTAAGAGAATTGACTCTTAGTTTGGGAAAGATATCATAAATTATTGACATGTGAACATAGTGGAATACTGTTGTGCCATAAGAAATGACGAAGGGGGCTGAAGTTAGGTTTTTCATCTCACCTACAGATGGGAAGTCCTAGGTTTAAATGTAGCCTCAGACTTCCTGGCTATGTAGCCCTGGCAAGTCACTTAATCTCCATTGCCTTTTCCTTACAATTCTTCCTTAGAACTGATTCACAGTATTAATTCCAAGATAGAAGGGAAGGAGAAAGGAAGGAAGGAAAGAAGAGAAAGAGAGAGTGAGTAGGAAGGAAGGAAGGAAGGAAGGAAAGAAGGAAGGAAGGAAGGAAGGAAAGAAAGAAAGAAAGAAAGAAAGAAAGAAAGAAAGAAAGAAAGAAAGAAAGAAAGAAAGGAATGATTTGAGAAAAACCTGAGATGTATATGAATTAACTTAACAGAGAAATAAGAAAAAATATCATTTCTATATAATAAAAACATTGCAAAGTCAAACAGCTTTAAAATATAGTGATTCGTGACCTATTGTGGTAGTTACATTCCAGAGACCCCTGCAATAGGTGAAAATCTGTGAAACAGTGGCATTATATTTATTTTATTATTTTTATATAATTTAAGGCTTTATGAACTCTTCTCACTCTTCTATAAACCTTTTTCTACACTCTTATCATCCTTTCCCACACTCTTATAAACACTGAGTCAATCAGCACCGACCATAGAAAACATAGTACTGTGGTTGATCCCCTTTCATTCTATCAGCCAATAGTGTGCTGTGTACAATCTCATGTTGGCAAACTTGCAGAAGTGATACCTATAGTGGCATACTGCATTTCCATTGTGTACAGTAAGTTATTCAACTGTAAAATCCCAAGATATAGTGAAAATTCCATAACAGAGAATTAGATACATCTTTAAAAGCCTGCAATACAGTGAAGCTGTGATAAGTGAACTGCTATATAGCAAGGGACAACTGTATATAAGAAGCAGAGATAGTTAAATGGCTAAGTGGATTGAAAGCCAGGCCCAGTTAAGAGATGTCATAGATTTAGATCTTGCCTCAGACTCTTGCAAAATATGTCCCCATTGCCTAGCTCTTAATGGTCTGCCTTGTAACCAGTGCACAGTATTGATTCCAAGGTGGAAGGTAAATGCTTAAAAAAATAGATGAGTGCAGGAATAAGATATATATTTTTGGACATGGAAAACTGGGAAATTTTTGTTACTTGATGACACATATATACCATAATTTTTATGTTTCTTTTTTTTTGTTCCCAGTAGGGAGAGAAGTAGAAAGAACAATGATTTTTGTTCACTTAAAAAGATAATATTTAAAAAGAAATATTCCCTGGTTTAAAAAAAAGTTTAAGCATAAAGAGGTAATAATCAAACCTTACTCTCAGTGTAATCAACCCGGAGAGGGAAGAGTAGCTATACTATCCATTGGGAAATAAAACTCTTATCTAACCCTTCTGAGAAAGTTAGAAGGGATAAACCAAGGGGAGCAGGGGAGTGGGGAGGACAAAAATGGGATGGGAGAAGGGGGAGAGAATTCATAAGGCCTTTAAAAACAAAAAGAGGGGGGGAAAATAAGGGAGGGGGTAGAAAGGGAAGT
>NC_058132.1:261634939-261636130 GCF_016433145.1 Gracilinanus agilis | reverse complement strand
AATATACAAGGAGTTAAAGCAATTGTATAAAACATCAAGTCATTCCCCAATTGATAAATGGGCAAGAGACATGAATAGGCAATTTTCAGGTAAAGAAATCAAAAGTATCAATAAGCACATGAGAAAGTGTTCCAAATCTCTAATAATTAGAGAAATGCAAATCAAAACAACTCTGAGGTATCACCTCACACCTAGCAGATTGGCTAAAATGAAAGAAGGGGAGAGTAATGAATGCTGGAGGGGATGTGGCAAAATTGGGACATTAATGCATTTCTGGTGGAGCTGTGAACTGTTCCAGCCTGTGTAAATAGAAATTAGCTCTATCCCATTAATAGTCAAAAATCTACTCAACCCAGGTGTGCTAATGATGTCACTCCCACCTCCCTTAGTGGGGAGGGGAGACGAGTTACCCACACGTGACAATAAGTAACAAATCAAGAATAAGGGACTGCCCTTTGGGCAGTCCAAATCAATGTAGAAACTGCCATTTGTCCATTTGAATTAGAGGTGGACCACAGGAAGTGATGAAAGACACATTCTCTTTAAGTAAGTGAGTGAACTTCCTGTGGGGGCAGTTGCCGTCTGGAACTAGAGGAAGAAGCATCTCCTGAGACCACAGACAGCTTATGCTCTGTATTGTCACGTGGGTAAGTTAGGCTGGCTTCCTTGGCCTAGCTGGGCCAATTCTAAACTCTGCCTATCCGGCTGTTGGGCCTTGCGGCTTACAGCTTCATTTATTTAGACTTCTAACCTCCCTCTTCTCTTTATCCTTACTTACCTTCCTGATTGTAAATAAACTCTTCAACACGATGCTGACTTGGGTCTGATTTAATTACGGAATCAACTTGAATTGTTGATTCCTGGCGGCCACATAATTTTAATATATAGCTAATAACTAAATTTTAATTCTTACAAGCCATTCTGGCTGGCAATTTGGAATCATGCTCAAAGGGCTATAAAAGAATGCCTGCCCTTTGATCCAGCCATACCATTGCTGGGTTTGTACCCCAAAGAGATCATAGATAAACAGACTTGTACGAAAATATTCATAGCTGTGCTTTTTGTGGTGGCAACAAATTGGAAAAGGAGGGTATGTCCTTCAATTGGGGAATGGCTGAACAAACTGTGGTATATGCGGGTGATGGAATACTATTGTGCTAAAAGGAATAATAAACTGGAGAAGTTCCAGGC
>NC_058132.1:261611683-261634841 GCF_016433145.1 Gracilinanus agilis | reverse complement strand
TGGAATACTATTGTGCTAAAAGGAATAATAAACTGGAGAAGTTCCAGGCAAACTGGAGAGACCTCTGGGAACTGATGCAGAGTGAAAGGAGCAGAGCCAGAAGAACTCTATACACAGAGACTGATATACTGTGGTAAAATTGAATGTAATGGACCTCTGTACCAGCAGCAATACAATGACCCAGGACAATTCTGAGGGATTTATGGTAAAGAAAGCTACCCATATTCAGAGGAAGGACTGCAAGAGAGGAAACATATAAGAAAAACAACTGCTTGAACGCATGGGTCGGGGTGGACATGATTGAGGGTGTGGACTCGAAACTACCACACCAATGCAACTACCAACAATATGGAAATTGGTATTGATGAAGGACACATGACAAAACTAGTGGAAATGCTCATCGGCCATTGGTGGGGGGGTTGCGGGGGGGGGGTTGAAGGGGAAAGGTGGAAAATGAATATTAATAAATGTTAAAAAATATTTAAAAAAAAGTTTATATTCATTTAAACAAGATCACTAAAATGTTCTCCTTATTCCTGAACCTTTTCTCACATTTTTCTATATGTTATTATTATTATGGTTGTTGCAATTATTAGAACACAGTTTCAGAGCTAGAAGTAACCTTAGCAATCACAAAGTTTAATCATCTCATTTTGATTCTGTAGTTAAAGAGTAAAAAGTTAAAAACTATGCCTAGATTTCTTTTTTATTTATTTTTATTTTTTAATTTTAATTTTGAATATTTCTGATAGTTACATATTTCATGTTCTTTGCCTCTCCTCAAACCCCTCTAGCCCCCTTAGCCGAAGGACAACTCCACTGGGTTTTACATGTATCATTGATCAAGACCTAATTCCATATTATTGATAGTCGGACTAGAGTTATTGTTTAGTGTCTACATCCCCAAAAATATCCCTTTCAGCCCATGTGTTCAAGTAGTTGTTTTCCTTGAGTGTTTCTCTACCCACAGTTCTTCCTCTGAATGTTGCTAGTTTTCTTTCTCATAAGTCCCTCAGCCTTGCTCTGGATCATTGCACTGCTGCTAGTAGAGAAGTCCATTATGTTTGATTATACCACAGTGTATCAGTTTCTGTGTACAATGTTCTCCTGAATCTGCTCCTTTCACTCTGCATCAATTCCTGGAGGTCATTCCAGTTTACATGGAATTCCTCCAGTTCTTTATTCCTTTGAGCACAATAGTATTCCATCACCAATAGATACCAAAATTTGTTTAACCATTCCCCAATTGAAGGATATTCTCTCATTTACCAATTTTTTTTGCCACCACAAAGAGTGCAGCTATAAATATTTTTGTGCAAGTCTTTTTTCTTATTATCTCTTTTGGGTATAATACAAAAAGTGCTATGACTGGATCAGAAGGCAGATAGTCTTTTAAAACCCTTTGAGCATAGTTCCAAATTGCCATCCAGAATGGTTTGATCAGTTCACAACTCCACCAGCAATGCATTAATGTCCCAATTTTGCCACATCCCCTCCAACATTCATTACTCTCCCCTGCTGTCATTTTAGCCAATCTGCTAGGTGTGATGTGATACCTCAGAGTTGTTTTAATTTGCATTTCTCTAATTATTAGAGATTTAGAACACTTTTTCATGTGCTTATTGATAGTTTTGATTTCTTTATCTGAAAATTGCCTATTCATGTCCTTTGCCCATTTATCTATTGGGGTATGGCTTGATTTTTTTGTACAATTGGTTTAGCTCCTTGTATATTTGAGTAATTAGACTTTCGTCTGATTTTTTGTTATAAAGATTTTTTCCTAATTTGTTGCTTCCCTTATAATTTTGGTAGCATTGGTTTTGTCTGTATAAAAACTTTTTAGTTTAAAAATTATTTATTTTACATTTTGTGATTTTTTTTCTAACTTGTTTGGTTTTAAAATCTTTCCTTTCCCATATATCTGACAAGTACACTATTCTGTGCTCACCTAATTTACTTATAGTTTCCTTCTTTATATTCAAGCCATTCACCTATTCTGAGTTTATCTTGGTATAGAGCGTGAGGTGTTGATCTAGGCCCAATCTCTTCCATGTTGTTTTCCAATTTTCCCAGCAATTTTTGTCAAATAGTTGGTTTTTTTCCCAAAAGTTGGGTTATTTGGGTTTATTGGACTGTCTTGCTGAGGTCACTTACCCCTAGTCTATTCCACTGATCCTCCCTTCTGTCTCTTTGCCAGTACCATATTGTTTTGATGACTACTGCTTTATAGTAAAGTTTAATATCTTGTACTGCTAGGGCACCTTCCTTCATATTATTTTTCATTATTTCCCTTAATATTCTTGGTCTTTTGTTCTTCCAAATGAATTTTGAATATTTTTTCTAATTCAGTAAAAAAGTTTTTTGGTAGTTTGATTATGTCTAGATTTCTGTTCTCTTTCTACTGAAGTTTCTCTGCTGTCTTCTCCTATTCTGTTGTATTCTTCATATTTGTGGTTTTAAAATAATCTGAACCATAATACCTAATTAAAGCCTTGAAATTTCCTTTCAGAGGAGAGAAAAGAAATGGAATTGTTTGTGCTTGCTTCTATCTATATTTTGCTTTGTTTTGTTTCACACTTGAATATGTACATTAATCAATTTGAAGAAAGGGTTTGACTACAAACATTTGGATGGATAACAGATGAGTAAGGGTTGGGACAAAGGCAGAATATGCTAACCTCAATGGTGTAGTTATCAAATGTTATGAAACAAAGACACATTCTTTTAGATCAACAGATTTTCAAATCTATTTAAATATCATATGCCCTCTTAGTTTTAAGGATGTAGCTTAGATATGTTAATACACAGTTTTAGAGTCACACAGGCTGTGTCCATGCAAACTGAGATAGCATATTATTAAAAAAAAATCCTGAAACCATCTGGACATATTCCTTGCTTTAAGCACAGAATCATTACTTCCTTCAATAAATAAGTTAGCATTTATTAGGTTACAAATATGAAGTCAGAATTCTAAATATTTTTTAATACTATACCCTCAAGTTATTACAATTAAGCTGCAGAGAGAGCATAGAATCAGTCACATACAGAACCCTATAATCCTGGAATTAGAAGGAACCTCAGAAGACTTATTGACCAATTTGAATAAGAATCCTACTAAGTATCTCCAACAAGTGGTCATCCACATTTTGGCTGAAGACATCCATCACAGGGAAAGGTAGACCTATTCCCATTTGTTCAATTCTAGTCATGATGGCCTTCATCCTCATATCAAAAATACCTCATTGAAACATCCCAGTATTTCTCTAAATCTGTCCTCTGGGGCCAAGTAGTACAAATCAATCAGTCAAAAAACATTTCCTATGTGGCAGCATTATGTTAATTATTAGGGATACATAGAGAGACAAAAAGTAAAAATCTCTCTGCCATCAAAAAACTTATGTTTTTATGCAGAAGACAAAAGGGAAGCTGAAGAATAGGGAGTGGGGACAGGTGTCTAGGGAAGGGTATGGTATCTAAACCTGAGACCAATCATAGATTAGGGTTTGAGCAGGGGACAAGGAATATATACAATCCTGCATAATAAAAACTGGAATAACTAAATAGGACTCAGAAAAAAAACAAACACAACAAAAAATCCTGAAAACCGAGGTAACACATCACAACACACTAGGAACATAGGGACTCCGGCAAAAAAAATACCACTAAAAACAAACAATAATTAAATCTACTAGCCAGGCTACTATAATTTTAAAATAATTCTCTTAATGTACAAGCATTAAAGTTTAAGAATTGTGGACTCCCATAAAGTTATGATTTTAAAAAAAAAGAATTTAGACATTATACTCTAAGAAATCATCAAGGAAAATTGCCCTGAAATTCAAGAAACAGAGGTTAAAGTAGACATTGAAAGAATCCACAAATCACCACTCCAAAGACACCCAAAGAGGAAAATGCATAGGAATATCATTTCCTAAGTTCCTTAGTTGCAAGATAAAGGAGAAATTATTCCAAGCAAAAATATTTTTTTAAATATTATGGAGCATTATTGAGAATATCACAAGACTTTATATGTACATTAAAAGAATGCATAACACAGAGCACAACATTTTATAGAGCAAAAGAAATGGGCTTACAACCAAGAATAACATAGCCAATAAAATAAGCATGATTATAAAAGATGAAAAAAATCATGTTTAACAAACTAAAGGAGTTTCAACTATTCCTAGGGGAAAGCCCAGAACTCAGCAGAAAATTCAATCAATGAAAAACAGATAAAGGTAATGAAAGACTAATAAGAATCTTGACCTAAAATGTCAGTGTTTGATTCCTATGTAGCAAAATGTCATCTATGCTTGCTGGGAATGATATTATGGCCTGAATATTTTGATGGGGCATGTATTTATGTATGGAAGAATCAAGGTAGAGCTGAATGTAATAGAATGAATGAAATGATAGAATAGAACAGAAGAAGGATGTTGGAATCGCTATCTCATATGGAGGAGGAATGAGTAGAGGAATTACCACAGAAAAGGGAGGGAGTGAGTAGAGGGCTGGTAGCCCTAAAACCATACTTTCATCATACCTGGGATAAAGAGATAACAACATACATTATTAGAAGTATAAAAATCTTTTTAGTGTACAGTGAAACAGGAAGGAAGCAGGATGGGATAAGGGCAAGGGACATGAATAGGCAATTTTCAAATAAAGAAATCAAAAATATCAATAAGCACATGAGAAAGTGTTCTAAATCTCTAATAATCAGAGAAATGCAAATCAAAACAACTCTGAGGTATTACCTCACACCTAGCAGATTGGCTAAAATGATAGTAGGTGAGTGTAATGAATGTTGGAGAGGATGTGGCCAAATTGGGACATTAATGCATTGCTGGTGTAGTTGTGAACTGATCCAACCATTCTGGATGGTAATTTGGAACTATGCTCAAAGGACTATAAAAGATTGCCTGCCCTTTGATCTAGCCATACCATTTTTGGGTTTGTAACCCAATGAGATCATAGATAAACAGACTTGTGCGAAAATATTTATAGACCCCCCCCTTTTTTGGTGGCAAAAAATTGGAAAACGAGAGAATGCCCTTCTATTGGGGAATGGCTGAATAAATTATGGTATATGCTGGTGATGGAATACTATTGTGCTAAAAGGAATAATAAATTGGAGAAGTTCCATGTGAACTGGAAAGACCTCCAGGAATTGATGCTGAGTAAAAGGAGCAGAGCCAGAAGAACAATGTACACAGAGACAAATACACTGGTAAAATAGAATGTAATGTACTTTTGTACTAGCAGCAATGCAATGATCCATAAGAATTCTGAAGGACTTGTGGAAAGGAATGCTACCCACATTCAGACGAAGAACTACAGGAGAGTAAACAAAGAAGAAAATAACTGCTTGAACACATGGGTTGAGGCGGACATGATTAGGGATTTAGACTCGAAACTATCACACCAATGCAACTATCAACAATTTGGAAATAAGTCTTGATCAATGACACATGTCAAAATCAGTGGAAATGTGGACCAACTATGAGGGGCATGTTGGAGGATTAAGGGGAAAGTAAGAACATGAATCATGTAACCATGATAACTTTTCTAAAAAAAATAAAAATTATTTAAAAAAAAAGAAAAGACCAGAACTAAATGAAAAGTTTAATATATAAATCCAAAGTTCAAGAGAAACATGAAACAGTAAACAAGAATGAAGGAAAAACATCTTTTTTAAGGGTTTCAGTAAGATGAAATTGTTTATATTCCTATATGGAAAAAGGATATTTGTAACTCTCAACAACTGTTTTCACTATCATAGGAGATAGAAAAATTATCCAAAGGCAGAGATAAGTATTTTTACATAAGTGATATGTAAAAAAAAAGGGGGAGGGGAGAATAGAAGATGACACCAAGAAGAAAAATAGGATTATTTATGCCACATAAAGAGGTATATGGGAGGGAGAGGGGAATAAATCTGTTTTAAGGAGACAAAGAGAATGGTAATAGGTAATATTTAAACATTACTCTCAGTGAAATCAATTCTGAGAGGGAAGAGCAGCTATATCCACTGGAGTATAGAATTCTATCTTCCCCAACAGGGAAGTTGAGAGGGAAAAAACAAGGGAAGGAAGGGGAAGGGGAAGGAATTTAATAGACCTTAAAGAAAAATAAGAGGGGTTTAGGAAGGGAGGGAGTAGGAAGTAGAGTAAAATAAGATTGAGGAATTGGAGGAATGATTAAAAGTATAATACTAGCATAGAAGGAAAGAGTGAAAGAAGAAAAAGGCTAAACTAGGTGAGGAAATCAAAATGATGGGGAATACAGAGGTGGCAATTATAACTCTGAATGTGAATGGGATGAACTCACCCATAAAATGAAAGCAAATAGCAGAGTGGATTAGAAACCAAAATCCTACCATATGTTGTATACAAGAAAATTATGTGAGGTGGGTGGACATACACATGTTTAAGGTCAAGGGCTGGAGCAAAATCTTTTGAGCTTCAAATGAGAAAAAGAAGGCAGGAATGGCAATCATGATTTCTGACAAAGCCAAAGTAAAAATAGATATAATTAAAAGAGACAGGGAAGGTAATTGCATCCTGATAAAAGGCAGTATAGACAATGAGGAAATAACAGTACTCAACTTGTATTCACCAAAAGATATAGCATCCAAATTCCTAAAGGAGAAATTGGCAAAGCTCAAGAAGGAAATAGATAGTAAAAGCATAATAGTGGGTGGTCTAAATATTCCTCTTTCAGATATAGATAAATCAAACAAAAAATGAATAAGAAAGAGATAAGAGAAATGAATGAAATACAAGAAAAATTAGATTTTAAAGATATGTGGAGAAAAATAAATAGGGACAAAAAGGAATACACCTTCTTTTTAGCTGCATGGTACATTCACAAAGATTGACCATGTAATAGGGCATAGAAACATTGCAAACAAATGCAAAAGAGCAGAAATAATAAATGTAACCTTCTCAAATCATAATGCAATAAAAATAATAATTAGTAAGGGTACCTGGACAAGCAAATCAAAAACTAATTGGAAAACAAATAATATGATTCTCCAAAACCAGTTAGTTATAGAAGAAATTATAGAAAAAATCAATAATTTCATTGAAGAGAATGACAATGTTGAGACATACTACCAAACTCTGTGGGATGCACCTAAGGCAGTACACAGGGGGAAATTTATATCCATGAGTGCATGTACTAACAAATTAGAGAGGGCAAAGATCAATGAACTAGGAATACAAATTAAAAAAACTAGAAAGAGAACAAATTAAAAATCCCCAGCTAAACACGAAATTAGAAATGATAAAAATTAAAGGAGAAATCAGTAAAATTGAAAGTAAAAATCTATTGAATTAATAAATAAGACTAAAAGCTGGTACTTTGAAAAAACAAACAAAATTGACAAAGTACTGGTCAGTCTAATTTAAAAAAGTAAAGAAAAAAACCATATCATCAGTATCAAAGATGAAAAGGGAGACCTCACCTCTAATGAAGAGGAAATCAAGGAAATCATTAAAAACTATTTTGCTCAATTATATGACAATAAATATAGCAATCTAGGTGAGATAGATGAATATTTACAAAAATATAAATTGCCTAGATTAACAGCAGAAGAAATAGAATACTTAAATAATCCAATATCAGATAAAGAAATTGAACAAGCCATCAAAGAACTCCGTATGAAAAAATCACCAGGTGCTCATGGATTCACAAGTGAATTCTATCAAACATTCAAAGAACTAATTCAAATAGTGTACAAACTATTTGACATAATAAGCAAAGAAGGAGTTCTACCAAACTCCTTTTATGATACAAATATTGTATTGATCCCAAAGCTAGGTAGATCAAAAACAGAGAAAGAAAACTATAGACCAATCTCCTTAATGAACATAGATGCAAAAATCTTAAACAGAATTCTAGCAAAAAGACTACAGCAAGTGATCACAAGGGTTATTCATTATGATCAGGTGGTATTTATACCAGGAATGCAAGGATGGTTCCACATCAGGAAAAGCATTCACATAATTGACCATATCAACAAGCAAACCAACAAAAACCACATGATTATCTCAATAGATGCTGAAAAAGCCTTTGACAAAATACAACATCCATTCTTATTGAAAACACTAGAAAATATAGGAATAGAAGGACCATTCCTAAAAATAATAAACAGTATATACCTAAAACCATCAACAAACATCATATGCAATGGGGATAAATTAGAAGCATCCCCAATATGATCAAGTGTGAAATAAGGATGCCTATTATCACCTCTATTATTTAACATTGTACTAGAAAAACTAGCAGTAGCAATTAGAGAAGAAAAAGAAATTGAAGATATTAAAATAGGCAATGAGGAGACTAAGCTATCACTCTTTGCACATGATATGATGTTATATTTATAAAATCCTAGAGAATCAACTAAGAAGCTTGTAGAAATAATCAACAACTTTAGCAAAGTTGCAAGATACAAAATAAATGCACATAAATGAACAGTATTTATATATATTTCCAACACATTAGAGCAGCAAGAGGTAGAAAGAGAAACACCATTTAAAAATCACCCTGGACAATATAAAATACTTAGGAATCTATCTACCAAAACAAACACAGGAATTATACAAACACAACTACAAAATACTTTCCAAACCATTAAAACTATATCTAAACAATTGGAAAAATATTGAGTACTCATGGGTAGGATGAGCTAACATAATAAAAAGGACCATTCTACTCAAATTAATTTACCTATTTAGCATCATACCTATCAAACTATGAAAAACCTTTTTTACTGAATTAGAAAAAACTATAACAAAGTTCATTTGAAAGAAGAAAAGATCAAGAATATCAAGGGAAATAATGAAAAAAAACATAAAGGAAGGTGGCTTAGCAGTACCAGATATTAAACTATACTATAAAAAAGTGGTCATCATAACAATATGTTACTGGCTAAGAGACAGAAGGGAGGATCAGTGCAATAGACTTGGGGTAAGTGACGTCAGCAAGACAGTGTATGATAAACCCTAAGAGCCCAACTTTTGGGACAAAAATCCACTATTTTACAAAAGCTGTTGGGAAAATTTGAAAACAATATGGGAGAGATTAGGTTTACATCAACATCTCACACCCTACACCAAGATAAATTCTGAATGGGTGAATGACTTGAATATAAAGAAGGAAACTACAAGAAAATTAGGTGAACATAGAATAATATACCTGTCAGGTCTATGGGAAAGGGAAAATTTTAAAACCAAGCAAGAGTTAGAAAAATTACAAAATGTAAAATAAATAATTTTGATTATATTAAATTAAACATTTTTGTACAAACAAAAACAATGCAACCAAAATCAGAAGGGAAACAACAAACTGGGAAAAAATCTTTATAACAAAAAACTCTGACAGAGGTCTAATTACTCAAATGTATAAGCAGCTAAATCAATTGTATAAAAAATCAAGCCATTCCCCAATTGATAAATGGGCAAGGGATATGAATAGGCAATTTTCAGGTAAAGAAATCAAAACTATCAATAAACACATATGAAAGTGCTCTAAATCTCTAATAATTAGAGAAATGCAAATCAAAGCAACTCTGAGATACCATCTCACACCTAGCAGATTGACTAAAATGATAGCAGGGGATAGTAATGAATGCTGGAGGGGATGTGGCAAAATTGGGACACTAATGCATTGCTGATGGAGTTGTGAACTGATCCAATCATTCTGTATGGCAATTTGGAACTATGCCCAAAGAGCTCTAAAAGACTGCCTGCCCTTTTATCCAGCCATAGCATTGCTGGATTGGTACCCTAAAGAGATCATAGATAAATAGACTCGTACAAAATATTTATAGCCATGCTTTTTGTGGTGGTAGAAAACTGGAAAACGAGAGTTTGCCCTTCATTTGGGGAATGGCTGAACAAATTGGTGTATATGCTGGTGATGGAATACTATTGTGCTCAAAGGAATAATAAACTGGAGGAATTCCATGTGAACTGGAAAGATCTCCAGGAATTGATGCAGAGTGAAAGGAGCAGAGCCAGAAGAAAGTTGTACACAGAGACTGATACACTGTGGTAAAATCAAATGTAATATACTTCTCTACTGGCAGCAATTCTAACCAGGACAATTATGAAGGATTTATGGAAAAGAATGCTACCCACATTAAGAGGAGGAACTGCATGAGTGGAAACACAGAAGAAAAACTATCGCTTGAACACATGGCTTGATGTGGACATGGTTGGGGATGTAGACACTAAATGACCACACCAATGCAACTATCAATAATATGTAAATAAGTCTTGAATGATCACGCATGTTAAAATCAGTGGAAATGCGTGTTGGATATAGGGCTCATTAAAGGGGGGAGTGTGAAGGGAATAGTAAAAACAAGAATCATGTAACCACAGAAAATTTTTTTTTAAAAATAAAATATTAAATGAGGGAAAAAAAGAAATTTTCGTTATAAAGATTTGTTCTCAATTTGTTGCTTCCCTTCTAATTTTGGTTGTACTTGTTTTATTTGTACAAACCCTTTTTAATTTAGTATAATCAAAATTATTCATTTTACATTTTGTAATATTCTCTATCTCTGGCTTAATCTTAAATTCTTTTCTTTCACATAGATCTGACAGATATACTATTCTATGTTTACTTATTTAAAATTTCCTTTTTTATATTTAATATTTTTTATGAAAAATACTCATTAATTTATATAATTTATCTTTTCTGCATGGTTGTTTATATATTGTCTCTCTTATTTGTCTGTGAACTCTTTGAGAGCTGAATCTAATTTTTACTTTCTCTGTATTCTCATTGACTAATACATAATAGGTACTTAATAAATGCTTCTTGACCTAACTTCACAGCTTTGACCTTGTCCTGGACTTTCTATTGTCTTGTTCTATGACCACTGAATTTTTTTCCATTGTCTAACCAGAATTGAGTTCTGTTTTCTCTACCTTTAAGGACATGTTTCTGAATGCTGCTGAAGGAAATCACAGAATTGTGTTGCCTGGGTCTATAATATGCTTTTTGTGACAACCAGAAAAAGTATATGATTGTAGGTAATTTAACAGACTGAAAAGTTTCTGTTTAATAGGTGAATGAGAATGTTTTGAAATTATGTAATAAAAAGTATAGTAATAATAGTGTATAGTAATCTTGTAGAAATAGTTATCTTGTGTATTATTTCTTTGGGTAATGTTCAGAAAATAATATTATTTATTCTATGAGTCCTAAAAAAATCTGCTGTGGAAATTTATGTGCATATATGAGTTCATGTGTTTCTAATATAGTAAATACCTTAATAAAATGTGAAATGTTTGTTTAGGAGATAATCTAAAAATGCACACTAAGTTTTAATCCAGTATTTTTGTACTAAAGAACAATAAATTTTTATTATTATTTAAAACCTTGCCTTCCACCTTAGAATTAATACTGTGTATTGGTTCCAAGGCAGAAGTATGGTAAGGATTGGGCCAGTGATAGGCAAACTTTTTAAAGAGGGGGACAAAGGAAAGAAAATGCTCATCTGTCAGTTTCTAAGGCAGCTCTTCAGAAGTTTCATTGTATTGTATCCTACTCATTGTATTTGTCAGATTTGGAATAATGTCTGGCAGCCAGATAGAACATTTCAGGGGGCCACATCTGGCCCATGGGCCATAGGTTGTCCGTCACTGGGCTAGGCAATAGGGGTTAAGTGACTTGCCCAGGGTCACACAGTTAGGAAGTGTCTGAGGCCAGATATGAACTTAGGACCTCCAGTCTCTAGTCCTAGCTCTCAATCCACTGAGCAAGCCAGCTGCCCCCCTAAATTATTTTTTAAAAAAAGAAGAATATGATGGCCTAGGTTTTAGGAATCTTCCTCATTACTCCATCCAAAGAAATATTTACTGTATCCATTAACAGCCCACTTTGAGCATTTTGAAAATTCTTAATGAGTAATCATTGTCTGTATTTGATTCATATTTCTCACTAAAGTTACAATGATTTTTCTTTAAGTGAAAACTATATTGTATTTATGAAAAGAGTGAAACTATTCAAATAGTAAAAGATAAAGCAGCCTTACAAATATTTTTGGGTTATATTATGTACCTTCTCAGTTGTGAAAGCAGACTTGCCACCTTCTCTCACCATCTAGTATGCATATGCCTCTTGCCAAGTGTCTAATGTCATTATCAAATTATAGCAGATATTGGGAAGAATCAAGGTCATTTAAGTGTAACGTAAGAGTGCAAGAATCTACTTGGAACAAGTAATAGAAATTTCTCTACAAATGTGTATTCTAGTGAATCAAAGAAATAAAAGCATCCTGGGGGGGAAAAGAAGAAGCTGATTGCATTGCATATTAGGCCTAGTCTTTGATGCCATAAAACATTTTTTAAAAGTTTCCTTGGGTTCTATATTCTTGGAAATGAGAGAAATGTTTCATAACTAATAGCTAGTTTATTTAAGTGGGATGGAAAGAGCATTTAAACAGTATCTACATTTTGACAATTAGAAAAAAACAATGTGAAATTTAAAGTCCCAGCTACCAATGACAGAATGACATCCACTGGGGCTGGGTCACTCAGTAGACATTAATGGGGTACTCTCTGGTATTTCAATATCACCTCTTCACAAATAATTACCCAGTTAATTAAGGATTTCTCTCTCTATTAGATGTGCCTATGCGATGTCAACTAGCATTCCACACACGCCATCAAGAGAAGGCATTCTCCCTCAATACATGTTGCTATTTTGCCTCCATGCATAGAGAAGAGGGAAAAGTATTTGTCAAAATGTGACATTTTACATATCTAGACTTTCAGTAATTAAAGTAACAGTTTATAATATTACTTAGGAGAATGCACTTCATAAAAATTGATATCGTTCTACCATGTTCCCAAAATGAAGGTAACTAGGAATGCTCTGGGCCCAGAGCCAACTATAAAATAAAGATGTAACTCCTATTAGTTCTTCAAAGCAATAGTAGGTAATATTAGTTCTTTAAACAAGAAGACTACTATTATGTCAGAAAAAATAAGCACCCAATAAACATAATGATATTGATGATCATGGTCTTAATAGCTGACATTTATACAGTGCATTAAGGTTTGTAAAGTGCCTTCCCTGCCTCCCTCTCTCTTTCTTTCTCTCCGTATGTATAAATAGATAGATAAATCCTAATACATACACTCATATATATTCTAAAACACATACTTACATATGTGTGCATATGTATATATAAACTAATTTAGTTATATAACAGTCAATTGTGATAGGTATTAATGGTGAAGAAAATGAATGCTATTAAGATTATGAAAGCCTCATTTTATCAGATTTGAACTTCCTACAAAACTACATTTCCTTTCAAGACATGGTCCAAGTTTTATCTTCTCACAGAAATCTTCTAAATTAATTTTTCAGGAACTCCAGGAATCCACTCTAATAAAAAACAATAACAACAACTTTGTCCTTCCTTATCACTCCACTTACTCAATAGTTGTATTGGTTGCCGTCACAATCTGCTTTATTGTTTATAACTTTTTGCTTTTCTGTCTTTTCTATTAGCTTGTAGGGAGAAAAGAACTTTCTATATGTTGTGCAATTCTCTCATTCTCCTGAATATGGCATTTGCTTGATCAATATTGGTTGACTGCCTTTGGTTGTTGAGAACTGTACACTGAACCAGATTTCAGAACCATGAATTGGGGGTATAAGTGCCAAAAAAATGTAAGGGTCACTAACAAAATTCTAAATTAGCCCTAATCTGCTAGACTGATAAAAAACCTAAAGTCAAAGAAAACAAACCCTCTCATTAGCCAGGTCCAAAGAATATTTTTCATTCTGCATATTGAGTCTATCATGCTCTCTCAGGATGTGGGTATCATACTTCATCTTGTCCCTATAAATCATAGCTGGTCATTATTGCTTTGATCAGAACTTTTAAAAATGTCTAAAATTGTTTATATTTATCACGATGTTCTTCTGTATAACTTGTTCTTCTGGTTCTGTATAGTTCATTCAGCATCAGTTTGTGCAGTCTTCCCGTGTTTCTCTGCATATTTGTTACAAGGGTTTTGGTCTTCTTTCTAGTTCTATTTCTTCTCCTCCCTCCTGTTCTTCCTCCCTCAGTTTGGGGGGGAGTGGGATCAAGAAATTGATAAAATAAAAGGAAGCAATAAAAGCATGTTGATAATAAATTCAGGGTTTTGTTCTTTTTTCTTAATTTTAGTTATGCACCTTAGTTTCTCCATAGAAAGAAAATTAATGTTAAGAAAAGAAACACCACATATTTTTCTCTTTACATCAGTTACTTGGTTTATAATTCAGCTCCTCTCCCAACACAATGCTCCCAACTAAAGGTTCGGGATCTGAGATCCTGGGAGATCCTACTAGATTTTAGTTCCGTCTAGCTGTGAAACCAGCTAATACCTATCTCACAGGAGTGTCCAGAGGAATTTTTTAAAATGAGTTTTACAAAGCTCTTTGGAGATTCTTGGATAAAAGGTGCTGCCGAAGCACATAACATTCTTATCTCCCCAGTTGCCACAGAGCCTGCGATTTCCCATGGCATTTTGTATCAACTTGAGAAAAAGCCAGGATGAGCTGTGCAAAATAGGAACATTGGCAACTGGAAGGGACAGATAGCCAATTCAGCTCACATGGGCTAATGCTATCTCCTGGGATGATGAAAGATAGCATGGATTGTAATTAATGGATCAGGATGTTGATTCTTTTTCCGGACTAGCTGAAGCCATTACAAATTGGTGAAATTACACAGTTTGCATTTGGTAATTTTATTTGGCTAAAAAAATAACTAGTAAAATAGCCCCTAGGAAAATTCAGATGGAGCATAGTATCAAAACATATAATGTGAACAACTTGTTATTGAACTTGAAAAGTATCCTGCAGTAACTATTTCATTTAGAGACTATATTTCTGAAAAAGGAAGTAAATAAACATTTTCTACCAAAATCCTGCTGGCTTTTGGCTAGGGACAAAGATGTTGAGCACGACATTGCTAGAGGTAGAACAGCCTTTAGTTTATGTCATTTGTATTATTTTAAGTGTCAAAATAAACACTATATTTTGAATTTCTCTATTTCAGTTCAAGTGTGCTTTACTTTGGCTTTTTTAATACTATTCATTTTAGCTGCCCGAGTTGGTAAATATCAGTTCTAATAATCATGTCTTTGTTTCCTTACTGAGAAACAAATTATGCATCCAATAACAATAAATTGTGGCATAGTGACATCAATTTCTTTTGGGGGTGGGGGAGTAAAAACAAACAAATAAACAAACCAGAATTCCTTGAAATAACACTTGCTCTTTCTGAACCAATAGTGAGAGAAGCCATTGGGAGGAAGTACTACTCAAAGACCAGATAAAAATGTGTTGTGGGGGGGGGGAATCAATAAATATCTAAATTATTTAAAGCAAAGCTCCAACAGGGTGTCTTACTGTCATGCATCAGACCCCATATCTGAAAGCAGACAGGTGGACTGTAGACAGCTCGCATTGGTTTGGACGCTCTGTGCAGCATGCTCATTAGTAGCTCATGGTCTAGGCTCCCTGTTAGTAGAAAGGCAGGGATCACAGCAGGAAGTTATATCTCAGGCTTCTCACATTCCTGCTCTATCTTAGCAAAGCTTTGCAAATCCTTTTCTGGCAGCTCATTAGTAGGTGCACTGATGCATAAGAGACAGTCATTAGAAGTGTTTTTCAACATTGGCTTTTGATCAGGTGACTAGTAGCATCGTAGAGACATTTACTTACATTGTTTTCTATAAGAGATTCTGTTGCTATATTGAGAATGACATACATATAAAATGTGGAAAACTAGCTTGACCTTTCTGTGACAAAAGGGGGAAAAAAAAGGCTCCATTAGTTCCCTGAATCTTGCCTTTATATTGTCAGCTATGACGTAATAGAAGCATGGAGTACTCCCTCAGCAACTATGCTCTTTTAGTTTTAATAATCTAAGCCAAGTTCGAATCTATCATTTGATTTAGGGTTATGGCAAGAGGGACACCAGTACAAGCGAACTAGCATGTCATAAGCTTTATGGAGTCTCCTCTAATGTTGGGCATCCGTTTCTTTCACCATAAAGGCTGACATTCCATATAAGGACAAAATCCATCTTCTATTGCCTAATAAAACATCATAAAAATTTAGCCGACCAAATGGGGATGGCTGATTAACCTCTAAAGAGAGTCTCCACTGTCGAAATAGACTAAGACTCCTGGGAAAAATTTGTATTAGGCATAAGCATATGGTGTAGGGATAAGCATCAGGATGATGAGGAGAAATAAATCCAAACAGAGTCCCAAGCAGGTATATCTATTCAGAGATAGATAGACTCTTTAATAAAATAAAATTTATCATTATGGGTAGGGACATTTTTTTTTCCCTCACACGGTTCCTTTTCATTGATGCTCAACATCCTCATCCCTAACTTTTTCTCCCTCTTACCCCAGTCTTTGCTAGGCTTTAATTTCTTGAAGATGATTTTACTTAATTAGATCCTATGGCTGGAATTTGTCCATTGGTTTTTCACCAATGGAAGGAAATCATGGTGGGCACATCCTCCAATATGAAATCAACTAAAAGAAACGAAACCCTCTTCTGAAAACCTCGTGGCAACCAAATACATCAGCTTAATCAGGGCTGTGCTTGGGCTGTGTAAGAACATGACATGCCAATTACATAAAGTTTCAACTTAGGGAAAGACTCCTGCTGACTAATTCCAGTGTTGATTGTTTTCCGCTACATGGCTCTGAGGGCTTGTTAAGACTTAAAGGGAGGGAAAAAAGGAATAGAGAGAGGGGTAACAATTGTAGGAATTCTTTGCTTCCATCAAACTGTCTTATGATTGCCAGCAATTAGTTAAGCTTCTTGGCAGGAAAATGACAAGATGGAACTTGACCAAATACAATGTGTGGAGCACATAGGCATCTGCCCCAGCTGAAAGACATTACAATGTTTGTTAACCTTCGGGGTCACTTCTGATTCACTTCTGCAGACAGAAAACAAGATTTATATAACACAGATCAATACTGCCCTAAGACTTTCGCTATTGAGGATGCTCGATTGAGGCACTTCTCTTTATCAGTTTACCATGACACTAATGTATTTTGCCTGTTTTGCCTGGGCAGTGATGAATCTGTTGGCAAGAGAAAACAAATAAGTTCTGTTGTTGAGAGACATGTTGTCCATGATTTGTCTCAGCAGACATGCCAACTTGCTGGCCAATTCATTTCCTATTTAATTTAAGTGGCATATCTGTCTTCCCCTTTCAGGTATGTCTTTTGTCTACTGCACAACCATACTGGCAGTGTGAGAAAGGTTTCAGTAGAGCTCTTCAGATAGACTGACACTGAAAACTCTGAACCCCAAATACTAGTGTTTGTGTTTGTGTAGGTATAAATTTTCAGAAGCATCTTTTTGACAAATAATGCCCTGATGTAATCCAGAGCTTGGTATATTGACTGCTTGAAGAAATATCTCAGCAGAGTTTTCCCAATACTTACTGGATTTGATATTGTTTGGGGATTAGAAATAGCCATTACATATCGGTCTTTACAGGTAGGGTTTACTTATTACTTTTGAAAGTAATAGTGTCTGAAAGTATTTAGTTTGGGATGCTGACCAGATATTATTTAATGGTGAAACTCTTCGTGGCTTAAAATGAAAAATACTATATTATGACTGGTTGCATGCCTAGTCCAATTCCCTGTTTCTTTATTAAAGCAATTAGTTATAGTCGATACTCACACTTTTAAGACACTCAATAAAATGTAAGTAGCATAGAAACAAAACCCAGGGAGGCCCATTGAAAAACAGCCTCATTCTTCAGCCATGCTTTAAATGCACCTGCTTTAAAATGGGTAACACCACTCTCCACTGTCCATGCACCAGTGATACATAGCTAAGTGGTAATAAGAGAGTCAAGCAGGAAAGAGCTTTCCATCTCAAATCATGACAAAGCTGACACTCAAAGAGAAGTGTCATCTAGCAAAACTGGAATATGAGAGCTTCTCCAACTCAGGCCATCCTTAAGCAATGGAATAGTTAATGTAGTCCCACACTCCACAAATGTGCCAACTAAATCTCTGTGGCAGAACACATTAATTATAGCAGTCAGTTTACCTTTCTCCTCCATAACATTTTTGATTAAAATTTCACACATTACAATGATATGTGTCTTTTCTACAAGCTGTGAAATTTACTCAGCAGTCAATGGGTTCTGATTTTGTTCTTGAGAAGCTAATAGTACATAAAAAATTGACTTATGATCTCTGACAGCAAAATCAAAGACAACGCCTTTTAGGATATACTTAGAATTTTATATAAGACATAGTAGGGTTGAGCAAAACCTTCATTAGTAATATTATACGCCCACCCTACACCCCCAACCCCACCCAAAAGCAATAACTTCTCTCTTAATATGTTGGTTCAAAATTTATAACTGTATGGCTTAATTAAGCTGTAGATTATGTTTTGAAAGGTATATTCAATTTAATGAATCCCTGATGATGAATAATAAACAATAAAAGATAATCAAAACATTTATCTATTTAATGGATTTATATGGTTAGTCTGTAAATGTTATTTAACGGATGTGCTAAGATTAAATATAAGAATAATGAAAACCAATAATTGTGAAAAGAGTCAAATCATTACTAACTATATTGACATGCAAAACTTTCCTCAGGTTTTGGGTGACTAAAATACAAAACAGAATAAATTCATGTTTATTTTTATAAATATAAGCCTGTCAGTCAGAAATCCAATTTTGTATAAAGATACAGTACAGTGTGATTTTAGATTAGTTGTTCTCCTGATTGGCTAAATCGTACCAGACCGTTCTCCACTTAGAATCAGAGAATTTAATAAAGTAACCCCGAGCCATGATTGCTCCACTGTCCTATCATTTATCACATCTAATGATTACATCTACATCAATCATGTCATGCAATCATTCTTCTAGAGAGTTCCTGGATTTTCATAACTATTTTAGCAACCTGGAAATATATATACATTCGTGTGTGTGTGTGTGTGTGTGTGTGTGTGTGTGTGTGTGTGTTGTGTGTATTTAGTTTCAGCTGATCTGAATCACCTAAAGAACTTTAGGAAAAAAAAAACAGTTCTTAAACTTATAAAAAATATATAGCCAAAGGCCTTAATTAGCTCCTATTAAGACAAATCCATTCTTTTGATTAGCTGCTTTCCTTTTCTATCTAACTAAAAGAAAAAAAAAGCAATTCGATGAATAAATAACTTTTCTATTCCAGATGTTGAAATTTTCATTTCCATAGATTTAAATATTATTCTGCGATTCTACTAATCTCTTGGTTTCTAGCACAGAATCCACAATAGTAGAAATATCAAGAAAACAATATAATTATCAGAAACAATGCTATCAAATAAACTAATTAGCAATTTATTAAGGGTTTGATACCAGCCAGGCACTGTGCTAAGATTTGGGGATACAAATATAAAAGTAAAAAAAATAGTCTCCACTTTTAAGCAGCTTACATTCTAATCAGAAGAGTCAATTCATGTTAAAGATTGATTATTTTTATTATTTTTATTATTCAAAGTCAAACTAACATGTAATTGCAAATATCAGAGGTTATTTCTTGATCTAAACATCAAATGATGGAAAGGCATGAAACATCAGATTTGAAACTATTTGACAACTATATACAGAAATATTGGGAAAATAAAAAGAAATGAGATTCAAAACTTTGGGTTCTTGTGCATTTTTTTGTATTATGAAACCTTTGGTGGTTCAATAAAACCTATGAATGCTTCCTCTAAATAATAGTTTTAAATTTACAAAATAAAATACATAAAATGAAATGGAAACAAATTATACTGAAATATAGTTATTGAAATATTGAAATATTTTTAAAATGCAAGTTTATAGAACTTATTTTAGGAATCCTTGTCCTAAATCTTGCTGTTAAGTATGCTCCAGGTTTATTTTATTTCATAGTTCTTTACAAAATCTGTTAATAACAGTCATAATGATGCTGTTTCAATTTGACTCATCTCTAATGCCTTCTAGTCCACCATTCTCCAAAGGAGACTAATTCATGCCAGAAAAGGAAAGAGAAAGTTCAAAGAAGCCAGCTGAGCTGCCCTGCAAAGAGAGAGAAGGTCTACCAGGCTATAAATAAATGCTCCCTTAAATATTGGAAATCTAGGGGATGTGATTTTTGAGGTTTAAGCTGAACTTCTGATCATTACTCATTAATAGGGAAAGGAGGAGGTCAGTCTTCATAACCAAGGCTTGATACATTTCCCACCAAATATGAGTTCCACAATAAAAATATATAGGAAGTAACAAAGAAACCCATTTATCTAAGAAAGTAGTAAAACAGTATACATACAATGGCATATTACACAATTCAGAGTGAAATAGCTTTGCGCTGGGAGAAAGACAACTCAGTACCAGATTTTACCCAAGAGGAGAACTCTCTAAAGTGGAAATTGCCAATTCTCATGATGGCTTTTTCCGAAAATCTATTTTTTTCTTTTAAGAACTCAAAATAGAGTTAACATCTTCCATCTTCTCTCTCGAACCTGGAAGAAAAGAGTCCCTTTGCTTACACAAGGATTGGATTACCTCCATAAAACAGGTCAGGCTAGTTCTCATGATATAAGGCAAGAAAGGACAGCTCCTAGAATTTCAGTCACTTCCCTATTAATGAGAAATGATCTGTACTTTTTGAGGAATGGGACAACCAAACATCACTAGATAGTCTCTTGAGATATTTCAATGCTGGTGATGTCATCCTGTTGTTATATCAGCTTTATTTTCAGGAAGGTCATTGTAATTAGTTTAAAATCCTCTCTGTCTTATGATTATTTTTTTTCAGTCACTCAATTAGCAGTTATTCAGGGCCTACCATCTGCCAGCTGCTTTGCTAAGCCTTGGGGACACACACACACAAAAAGGTAAAATACAGTTCCTGTCCTCAAGGAGCTCAGAATCCAAGGTACTATTTTGCTTTTCTTTCTGAAACAGAAAACAAATATTAACTCTTTTCCACATATTTGAGGACTACTTATTGTCCTGTTGTCAGGTACTATATTTCTTGCTCTAAAATAAATAATCCAATCTCAATTAGCCTATCCATAAAAAAAATCTTTCTCAAGATTTTTTTTCTGATTTCCTTGATTATCTATACTCATTTCCACACATTTTTCTTAAGTTGCCAAATTAGAATTTGCAGATGGAGGGAAAAAAAAAACCTTTACTAAGTACCTACTGTGTGCTATGAACTGTGCTAAATGCTTTACAAATATTATTTCATTTAATCCTCACAACAATCCTGTGATAAATTATTTGTAATCCTCAATATAGAGGTATCAAAAGTGAGGTAACCAGAGTTTAAATAACTTACCCAGATTCACTTAGTCAGTAATTATCTGAACTGAACTTGAACTCCCGTCTTCCTGACTCTTTAAATTCCATTCTCTATCAACTATTCTACCTGGAAAAGTACTGTTCAGTGAGAACAATACATAGGAAGAAGCAAACTTTCTGTGATATTTTAAACTCATATTTTTAACTTCATAAAGAAGCAAGGGAATTCTATAACATTAAGTATAGATTCTTAACCTGATGAGCTTAAAAGTAGTGGTCTTTGTTTAGAACATTTTTAAACATTCTTCAGTCTTTTTTTTTCAAAGGTTGTGTACATTCCCATCAATAATCTCATTAAAAAGACTGGAGAATATTTACTAGGCCATTCATACCCCAGTGAGAAGAATTCTGAAAAAAAAGGAAGGAAGGAAGGAAGGAAGGAAGGAAGGAAGGAAGGAAGGAAGGAAGGAAGGAAGGAAGGAAGGAAGAAATTAATTAGGAGGCTCAGTGGATAGAAAGCCACGTCAGGAAACAGGAGGTCCTGGATTCTAATTTGGCTCAGATGCTTCCTAGCAGTGTGAACATGAAAAAAATCACTTACCCTAATTGCCTAGCCATTACTGCTCTTCTGCCTTGGATTAGATACTTTGTATTGATTCTAAGACAGAAGGTAAGAATTTTTTTTAAAAACTGCATAAAATTGCTCTATATTATTATAATCACTAGCTAAGACCCTGGACAAGATACCTAACCTCTTAGTGTTCTAAACAAGTTTCTAAGGCTATAAATTGTAGAGAATTGCTGTTCAATATTAGTAGAGAGAGTTTCTTTCTTACCAGGAAAGAATTCTTTATATCAATGAAATCATAGATCCACTTAAAAAAAGAATTCATATATAAATACAACCACCTTCCGAAAGAACATTTACCAAAAATAATAGATTATTCTATTCTGTACTTCCTGAAGGGCAAGTCTGACAGTATCATTCTCCCAAAACCCATTCAATGAATTTCAGTGTCCCCTTCTTACTTCCAGAAATAAATACATAACTCTCTGGCTCTTAAAGTCCTTCATTCCTTAGGCCATTACTACCTTTCCAAATTTGTAATATCTTATTCCTCACTAAGTATTCTGTGACAAGTGGCTATGGGCTTCTTGCTGTTCCTTGGACAAGACATTCCATTTCCCAGCTCTGCATTTTCATTGGCTGACTCCATGCCTCGAATACTTTCCTTCTTCATCTCTGCTTCTGGCTACCATGAGCTACCTTCAGTTCTTATCTAAAATAAAATCTTTTGCAAAATTTAATTCCTGGTCCCTCTTAATGCTGTTGGTTTCCCCCTGAGATTACTTCCTATTTATCCTGTGTATATATACATATATTCATATATATGGAGAGAGAGAGAGAGAGAGAGAGAGAGAGAGAGAGAGAGAGAGAGAGATATTATACGTGCATGGATGTTGAGAAAACAACCTGGACACAAATAAGTAAAAATTATGCAAAAATAAGATAAAAAAAAAGTAAAGGAGGGAGCATTAATAGTTGAGATGATTAAGAAAGGCCTCAAATAGAAGATGACACACTGAGTATTGAAGGGACCTAGGACTACCAAGAGGCACAGGTAAGAAGAGAGTGAATTCTGGAGATTAGGAAAGGCCTATAAAAAGGAACTTTAATGGAATATTTAAAGCCAGGGTAAGGAATAGCCGAAAGGCCACTCTAAGTAGATAGGTAGATAATATGAAAGAAAATCTCTCTCTCTCTCTCTCTCTCTCTCTCTCTCTCTCTCTCTCTCTCTCTCTCTCTCTCTC
>NC_058132.1:261537440-261588356 GCF_016433145.1 Gracilinanus agilis | reverse complement strand
TATATATATATATATATATATATATATATGCTCCAAATCACTCTTGATTAGAGAAATGCAAATTAAAAAATCTGAGATACTACCTATCAGATTGATTAAAATGTCATAAAAAGAAAAACGATAAATGTTAGAGAAGATGTGGGAAAATTGGAAACCTCGCATACTGTTGATATAGGTGTGAATTGATACAACCATTCTGAAGAGCAATTCTGACCTATTCCCAAAAGGTTATAAAGCTGAACATACCCTTGGACTCCTCAATACCAGTAGTAGATCTATGTCCCAAAGAGATCATAGAGAAGGGGAAAGGATCTATGTGTATAAAAATATTTCTAGTATGGAAAGCCAATAGAATAGATAAAAATCTGAGATTCCTCTTTTGACCCCTTTTGTGATCCTTATGATTTCTTGTTGAAGAGTATTGTGGCCTTATTGAAAAGCTTTAAGTTCCTAGCAAACCTGAATTTAAAGGGTTAACACTGTTCCCCTTTGCCCAGGAATGCAGCTATAGCGAAGGCCAAAACTTTAGCAGGGGCAATTCGACCCTGAGAAAAATATTCCCTGACTTGGCTTTCTGATAAGAACCTAGTCAAAATTCAGCCTTGCAAGAAAAAAAAAATTCAGCCTTGCTTTTGGCCTATTCTGAAGCCAATGTTTTGTGTTCTGATGTGACATAATTTATAACTTCTGCACATCTGTAAAGTTTCTGGGAGGGTTCTTTTGTGTGAAATGAGTCTTGAAATATATGTATATATATATACAATAAACTCCATGCTCCTGGAGCCATAGCTGAAAGTATGACCGGTGTTCCATCTTTATTTCCTTATCAACTAAACTATCCTTATAAGATTATCAGAGACGATAAAGAGATCTTGACACTCTAGCAGCTCTTTTTGTGGTGGCAAGAAACTGGAAACTGAAGAGAAGTCCATCTATAGTTGAACAACCTGTGGCATAAGGTTTTAATGGAAAAGAAATGACAAATGAAATTGTTTCAGAAAAAATTGTATATAGTAACAGAAATAGTGTTAAGATGATAAACTAGGAAGTACTAAGCTATTATCAGACATGCAAGAACCCAAGATGCCCCCAAAAGACTCTTGATAGAATGTGTTATTCACAGCCACCCATAGAAGGAACTGTCCAAGTATGAATGTAGATTAAACCATACCATTTCTTGCCTTATTTCTTTCTTGAGGTATTTCTTACATGTGTGATATATAACTGCTTTCACAACATGAGGACTAAGGAAATTTGTATGGAATGACAAAGCTAGAATAACCTATATCGGAAGGGAGATGATTTAGAAAAGTTTAGAAAGAAATTGTTAAAAAATTGTTTCTACATGCAATTTAAAAAATACCAAAAGGAATTAATTTATTTAAAAAGTATTCTTTGAAGAATTCATAGGTTTCACCAGACTTCCAGAGGGGATCCATGATATTAAAAATATTTACAACCCCAACCATATAAGGGACAATCAATCAATATTTTATAGATATAGTCTTCTTTGAGTGTTGTCTACCAACTCTGGTAGTGATGAGAGGTTTATATCCATCCTTCCTAAGCATTTTACCTGATCTACTTCCAAAGGATCTTTCCTAATTAATGACATACATCCATAACATCTACTCATCTATCTGGGATACTGGAAATAAATCAAGCTAGCCAGCCCACATGGTGTTTGAACCTATACCCTTCCATGCTTTTGTCCAGTATTCTAAACAGTTATGTTAACTAGTCACAGATACACTTGGCTAGACATGTGCATTGTGGAACCTTGGCAAAGTCAGAATCTCTGATATAGATGCTGGCCAGACAACTCTTGTACCAGAGAATGTGGAAGTGAAATAGAGATAGAGGAAAAGAGTCTGGTCATTGTCATCAACATCAATTGGAGAATTTGACATTGAAAAAGGGCAGATTTAGCTTTTAGAATTTGGATAGCTGTGATAACAATAGCCTACAAAGTGTTCTGTGTTAAGAGTCTACCTTTCCCCAAATATTTATGTAAGAAAATTGAAATATCTCAGAGACATTATATAATGAAAAAATAATGATATTTATATAGCACTTAGTATGTGCCAGAGACCATCCTTAGTATTTTACAATTATTATCTTATTTGATCCTCACAACAATGATAGGAGGTTGGTATTACTATTATACTCACTTTAGATGAGGAAACTAAGACAGAGGTTAGGTGACCTGCTCATGGTCACATAGCTAGAAGTGTCTGAGGCTGGATTTGAACTTGGGTCTTCCTGTCTCCAGGTCCAGTGCTCTATACACAGTATCATCTAGACCTTGAATGAGAAATACAGATTCCTCATAGGTGTACATAATTCCAGCACATAACACAGTACCTGGCAGATAAAAGGTGCCTAATGTTTGTTGACAAGTGGAGTGGATTGTGTCTTTAATATAGAAAAGTCTGAATAATATTTGTAAATGCAGTACTTAGCATTTCATAGGTACATAATACATGCTTATTCTCTTTTTCCTTCCCTTTCAAGTTCTACATCTTATATATTCGTTCTTTGATTCTGAGCAAATAACTTAAATTTTTGGTACTCTAAGCAACTCTCTAAACTCTCTAAGACTATAAACTGCTATTGACAATGCCAACTTTATTAGAAGAGGGAATTTAATCATATGAAAGTTCCTTAGATCAGTGAGATCCAGTCCTCATCCTGAATTCAGTTCTTATGGTACTGTGATTGTCAGAATAGCTTCTGCCTTGCCTGATGGAGATCACATCCTTTCTATGACTAAATAGACTTTGCGTATTGATGTGGCTAAGAAAAATTATAACCCTAAGGTTGACCTGGAAATAAGTTTCTCCAAACTTTTAAGGCTGATAATTAGGTGAAAATCATACCATCTCTCTTCAAGCCTCTCCTCAAAACCATTCCAGCTGCACAGGATCTGCCAGACTATACTTATTAGGAGAGCCCTTCAAGAACCCAGACATAACTACATCATCATCAGAGTTGTCAACATTAGCTTAAAAGTAAACAAAAGTGATCAAATTAGACTGCAGTTGTTCACAAGTATGGTTAGAGAATATTCTCTAGAAAACTATGACATGATAGGAATTACATTATACTTCATTATGTATTGTATTTGTATGTATTCAGTTGTTACTGAATTGTATGTATTCAGTTGTTCCTGAAAATTACAAATAAATTGAGATTTATCACAAGTAAACCATGAACTAGATTTGAGAGGAGTGATTTATTTTTTAAAATTTAATAAACCCTTACATTCTGTCTTTTAAAAAAGTATTTATTTTTAAGTATTTTGCAAGGTTACATGATTCATGTTCCCTCCCTTCTCCCTTTTCCCTTCTCCCTTCCAGAGCTGACAATTCTACTGGGTTATACTTGTATTATCACTCAAAACCTATTTCCATATTATTCATTTTTGGAATAGAGTAATTCTTTACAATGAAAACCCCAGGGCCTATACCCATATAAACAAGTTTTTCTTCTGCATTTCTACTCCCACCGTTCTTTCTCTCGATGTGGGTAGCATTCTTTCTCATAAGTCCCTTGGGATTGTCCTGGATCATTGCATTGCTACTAGTAGCAAAGCTGATTACATTTGATCATCCCAGAATGTTTCAGTAATAGTATACAATGTTCTCCTGGTTCTGCTCATTTCACTCCACATCAATTAATAGAGGTTTTTCTAGTTTTTATAGAAATCAAGCAGTTCATCATTCCTCATAGCATAACAGTGTTCCATCACCAAAGGATACCACAATCTTTTTAGCCATTCCCCAATCAAGGGACACACCCTTATTTTCCAATTTTTGCCAGCACAAAGAGAGCAGCTATAAATATACCTTCTGTCTTTGAATCAATTCTAAGTATCAGTTCCAAAGCAGAAAAGCAGCAAAGGCTAGAGAATTAGAAGTGATTTTTGTAGCATCACCCAGCTAAGACTGAGGCCAAGTTTGAACACATGTCCTTCCAACTCCTGGCCTGACACTCTATTGTATTACTTAATTACCCTTGAGAGACATGATTTAAACAATTTTTAACCTGGGAGAGTAAAAACTACAAATTTTTTCACAAATAGCACAATGCCTGATGCATAGTATGTCCTTAAGAAATACTTTTTTAATGTAGCAAATTTGTTTTAAGTGATGAAACTAATAGTGAAGAAATTGCTTACTTAGGATATTCCTGATCTCACAGGCATCTTTCACTGAGTCCAAATAATAAAGGGATTCACTATAGTTGATGAAATCCTCCAGAAATTTTTGTTCATAGATTTGGTAAGACTGGAAGAGAAAATGGGAATAAAGAGATTCATTACTTTAAAATTGTAATTGTTAAATTTAAGCATAGAGCTGGCAACAGAAAAATCAATTAAAGAAGCAGAGAAAGATTTCTAATGAATTGGGTAGATGCTTTACAAAGGATTTCCAGAAAGGTCTGTGCAAGAATGACATAAGATGCTAAAAAGACTATGGAGGGGTTCTGATATGAAGGACTGAAAAGAGTAGTCATGCAAATGAGATAAAAATCCATTCAAATATTGAAGTAACTAAAAAAATTTGTTCTTCTCACTATAGTAAAATCTTTATTAACTAGACTACTTAAAAATCTTCCTTTCTGACTAAAGCTTATTTTCTAATGAACATTTATATTTAAAATTTTTTATTGAAAGTTCTTGCGAAATATGTTAGACAAGGGGTAGCTGGGTGGCTCAGTGGATTTAAAGGCAAGCCCAGGGACAGGACGTTGTGGGTTCAAATTTGACCTTAGACACTTCCTAGCTCTGTGTGACCGTGGGCAAGTCACTTAACCCCCATTGCCTAGCCCTTACTGATCTTTTGCCTTAGAATCAATAAGATGGAAAGTAAGGATTAAAAACCATATGTTGGACCCTATTCTGGTGGTAGTCATAAATTCAAGGATTATATCCAGTTAAATCTTTGTGGATTAAGGATTTTTGGTCTTTCTTTTACTATCAGTGATCATTTTAAATTATTATCAATAGAGATGCAGAAGTTATCTAAATTGGGGATGAATATAACCTGACTATAGGGCATATGTTTAATTGTGTTATAAAATAAAAATAAATACTCTTTTCTTTTTTTATCATATGACTCTTTCATATTTTAAAAAAATCAAAAGTAGAAGACAAAACTCCAGTTAAAAGGGCATTCTGTATTTGGAAGTTAGTAGTTAATTCAAATTTTAATGTATTTATATTGAGATGTAGACAGACAACTGCTTTGGACAGTAAGAGGAGAGCATCTTGCTTTACCTTTGCAAAAATGCATAATACTTTGAATGAATCCAAACTTCTAACTTTAACAAAGGTTTATATCTCAAAAATTGTTTTCCTTCAATTGCAGTAATATGTTTATGTATCATGAAGTGCTACAGTTTCTCCAGGATTAAAGTTGTAGGTATACAAAGGACAATGAAAAATTAATTGAACCAGAATAAGCAGCAGGATTTTTCTCGACAAAGAAAAGTATGATGAAGAAAAAATGGATAAGACATATGTTGAGATCAAAGGGATAAACTCTAAGTTCAAATGGTGCCCTTACTCCATCAAGAATGCTAGGAAATTCCCCATCAAGCTTGGTAGAACTGATGGAAGATCTGCAGAAAGACATAGGCAAGATATGCCCTGGAGAAGACACAGATGGGGTTGAAATATGCATTGTCAGCAATACCCACATGGATTAAGTCACAGATCCATTGCAGCAGAGGGACATTTCTAGATATATACAGTAAGCAAAGTTTTACCTTGTTATGTAGTAGGAAAAATATGCAATAATGTATTATCTGTTTGGAGAATTAACAAAATTTTACTGCACTTTTGAAATAATTATTTTATTTATGTATAACACTCCACTAATATTTCTTGGTACTAAAATTCTCAACATTCATTAAAAAGTTGTATTTTTCAGATAAAAAAGAGAAATAGTTTGATGGTGGTTCCCAATTGTATTGAGTTCCATATATTTACATGCAATTTTCTTGTTCAGAAAAGTGTTGGTTATGCCAGTATAAACCTATGTAAAAGGATAAAACAAAGGTAGATGGTTTTCAGAATTGGAGATTTATTTAGCACATTTCTGGTCCAAATCATTTTTTTGTTTACTGCTTTTTCTAGGAGGCAAGGAAGATCATGAAATAGAGGTGTGAAAATTCAGATAGCAGTTAATTAGTTTAGTAAGACTGTTAACACCAACGTAATGGATTTTCAGTTTCCTCTCTTCTTTATCCTCTGACTTAAGGCAATTATACACCAGCACTTCTGGAACAAGTTATTGTTCATGATTTCAGAAAATAACTGCTTGTACACTTAAGTCCAAACTAATTAATTCAATTTATTTGAAATTGTTTATTCATTTCAAATCTAATTGAGCCATATTATGATCATTAGTGAACTGATTCCTTTGGTAGAGTCTGATTTCAAGGTAACTTACTTTATTGAACTAGATATAAATAAATTTCAGCAGTGTGGAATGAGTGCTGACTTTGCTATGAAAAGTGCTTTGTAAACTTCAAAGTACTATAGAAATGCTAATCATGATGATGATGATGATGATGATGATGATGATGATGATGATGATGATGATAAGGAAGAGGAGATGGATAGGCAGGAGAAAGAGAAATGGGAGGAGAAGCAGAAGGGGACACCAAATATTGTATGAAAAAAGTTTCTTTCTCTCCAAAATGCTAAAATGGATTTTGAGAAATTATTATATATAACATGAAATTAATGAGGAATAAAGCAAGGGTAACAAACGCCCTTACCTCTTTACTTTTATTTATTACTCTAAGAAATATACACATACAATTCATTCATTCATTCATTTATATATTTCCCTAGTAGGTTTCTGATAATCAGGTCAACTTGAAACAACCAAAACAAACTTCAACTAACCTCAAAGAAATAAGTGGAAAATGAGTCCGTGGCAGGCATCTATATGAGAGTGACACACTTGTCCAGGCTTGAGCTCATTCCCAGAATGCTATGATAATTTCTCCATTGAAAAGTCCCCTAGCTTGGAATCCCTACCCTGACTTGTAAACATGTTGACCATTTTGTATCAGGTGCAGGCTGTATTAAAAGTACAATATTCCAAAACAAAATTTTCCTCAGTGTCACTTTTTATAGGTTTTACATATGCTATCATATAATGCTTATTTCCATGTTTGCCCTGCTGTGAAATGAGACATATATTGCTTATACTAGAGAAAAATTCATGGAGGAAATAAAGTAAAAATGGTATGTTTCAATTTGGATTTAGACTCTATTCCTTCTGTTGTGGCGAATAACACTTTTTTGGTCAGTCAGGAATCCCGTGGAGTTGTCCTGGACCCTTGCCTTGTTGATAATAGTTGTTCTTCATAGTTGATCATCATAAATTATTGTGTTGCTGTGTACAATGTTTTTGTTCTTCTCATTTCACTTTGCCTCACTTCATATATCTTTCCAGGTTTTTTGTGATCATCTTGTCATTTCTTATGACACAAGAGTATTCCATCACAAGCATATGTCACAACTTTTTCAGGCATTCCCTAATTGATGGACACCCTTTCTCTTTCCAGTTCTTTGCCACCACAAAGAGAGCTGCTCTAAATAATTTTGTTCATATTTTCTCCTATCTTTGGGATACAGACCTAGTAGTGATATTGCTGAGTCAAAGCATATACACAGTTTCCTAGCCTTTTAGGCATAATTCCAGATTTCTCTCTAGAATGGTTGTATTAGTCCATAGATTCACCAAAAGTGTATTAGTGTCCTGATTTGCCCACGTCCCCTAAAGCATTTGTCATTTTCCTTTTTTTTGTCATGTTAGTCTGGTGGATGTGTGGTGATATCTCAGAGTCTCAATACAACTTTAATTCTTAAATCAAGGAACTTTCTCATTCCAGGTCACACTTAATGGCATATAGTAACTTTATTGGAATGTCCCACTTATCACATACACTCTACTGACAAATTCTACTCACTATCCTCAACTGGCATAGTCTGCTCATGTATATTTTTATTACTCTCTATTGACATAGTCTCAGTAATAGTGTCATCTGCTTCTGTAGGTCTTGGTCAAATATCTTCTAGCAAACTAGAGCCCTGTCTCTGGACAGTCTAAAATTACCAAAAGGAACTTGCAAGTTCCCTTCTAGATCTGAATTTTTGTCCAAATTCTTTCAAAGGAATATATGCACCAAATATCCAATATTATATATAGAATACACATAGTAAAACAGTTTCAACTCTTCCAAAAGCTGTCTCTTTAAAATTCAAATGCCTCTTCATTTACAAAATATTACCTAGGAACAGGACCACCATTTCTCTTGACAACTCTCATAACCATTCAAAACTGCTCAATATAATTTCACATTATCTAACATCAAATGGGTCATTACTGCTGCATTGAAGTCCTTTCTACTTATAGCTGGTCATTTTCTTTAAATAACCCAAACAAACCTTCTTCTGTTCTCTATACCACCCTGACTTCATCTCTTCTCTCAACCAATAACCTCACTTTCTACTTTGCTGAGAAAATTGAAGTTATCTTCTGGGAGCTGACCCATCCTATCTATTCCACACCTTATTATCTATCACTTCTAATATATTGACTATGTCCTTTATGTTTATAAGCCCAAGTCTTCCCTTAAGTTTTTTTTTCACTTGACTGACATGCTCTCAAATTAGCACCCAATAGCCTATTTCTCTTTCACTGTTAAATTACTACCATCCTAGAAAGTCAATCATTCTACTCATTTCTCAACTTTTTGTAATCCAGGTTCTGACCTCACAACTCTATTAAAACTTTTCACTTAAAGGTTAACCAATGATCTTAACTTCTAATACCAACTACTTTTTCTTAATCTTCACTACTCTTTACTTCTCAATAGATTCTGACATCAATGATCATACTCTTATTCTGGACACTGTCTTCCCTTGGTCTCTTTCCTAGCTTTCTGATCTTTTAAAGTTTCTTTTCAAGGAACATCATCCATTTACTACACCTTAAGCAACATAACACCTAACACTCTATCCTTTGCTTTATTCTCTGTACCAGATGTCCCACTCCCTAGAACATTGACCAAGTAATCCTGAGTACAAACCCCACATGGGACACTAACTAGCTCTGTAACCCTCAGCAAGTCACATAACCACTGCCTCAGTTTCCTCAATTGTAAAATTATTAATATCACTTACTTCTCATCAACTTTAAGGACTAAATGAAATAACATTTATAAATCACTTAGTGTACTACCTGATCTATAGTAAGTATTTAATAAATATTCGTTTCCTTCCTTCCTGACTTGCTTTCTGCAGTGCTGTTATTGGTCAATTGTTTATTCATGTCCAACTCTTCAGTGCATGAATCATACTGTCTGTGAATGTTCTTGGCAAAGATACTGAAGTGCCTTTCCATTTTTTCACCAGTGGATTAAAGCAAACAAAGGTCAAAATGACTTTCTCAGGTTCACATATCTGGTATCTGAGGTCATATTCAAACTCAAGTTTTTCTTACTCTGGGCTCTGCACTCTGTTATTTGAACCATAGCTATTTCTTTTCTGATGTGTACTAGATACTATAATAACAAGTATCAATCTTATCATCTAATAAATTATCTTGGTAGCCAATGTAAAGACAAGATTCTTTCCTTGCTTCAAGGTCTAAACAAGATGCCACCTCTCCTTACATTTGCCCATTAAAGATAAAGATGAAAGCTGTCTTCAGCAGAAATCTTAGGCATATAGGTGGCATAATGAATAGAGTGCAGGGTTTCAAGTCAGGAACACTATTGAGTTAAAATCATGGATTAGATATTTATAAACTGTGTGACTTTGGACAAATAATTCAATCTCTTTGATGCAGTTTCCTTTTCTGTGAAATGAAGCTAACAGTATCAATCTCACAAAGTTGTTCTGAGAATAAAATGAGGCAATATATTCAATGAGCTTTGCAAAATTTGAAGAGCCAAGTAGATGCTAATTATTATTTTATTAACTTATCTCCTTCAAGATTATAATATAACTTTAAGTCAATACCTACTATTCAGTCTCATATCAAAATTATTGACGTGTCTGTCTTCTACTCTACCCCACTTCCATTAGATTGCAACTTCCTTAAGCACAAGACAGTTTGGTTTTCATCTTTTCTCCCTAATCTCTTGCCCATTATAATCATTTAAGACATTTTTTGTTTATATTATTATACTGCACTGAATAAAACTGAATAACTCATGCACGAAGTTCTGAGTGCCTACATGAAGGTGACAGTAGTGGGAATGGATGAATGCCACGGAGAGCAGAAAAGAAGAATTAAAAGACATGGCAACTGACTAGATGAGGGGTATGTGGTGTAAACAAGGTAACAAGCTTCAGTGAGTAGAAGAAAAACTGTACCACTAGCAAAAGGGAATTCTATTGGATGAATTGGTTTGGAGGAAGTGATAAGTTTATCATTAAATACATTCTGTTTGACAAGATGATTGGACATACAAGAAAAGATCTCTAGTAGACTTGGGTAAAAGAAGGGCTTGGGGAATAGGTTTGGGAGATAGGTGCATGGAGATTATCATTTGATCTCAAGGGTCTCCAAGGTCAGGGTGATTATTCTCACTTCACCAGCAGCACCCTATTTTTTGGGAACAGAGGGAAAAGATGTGGCAGAGCATTAATTAAGTCATAAGGTCAAGTTGAATAATTAATATTAGGGAACTCATTCTTATATTTTTTTAACATTTTTAAGGTTGCTCTTTAGATTCATTTCACTCTAGTAACAAACAGTGCTTTTCAAAATAAAAAATAGAAAGTGTTTATAGCAGGAAAAATGTAGTCGCCCTGAAGATATCTGGTTTAAAAGAAAACCCTTATCCATACTCATAGCCTTGGAAGGCAGCAAAGACACAATTGGTGGGGTGTTGATAGTGACAAATTCACTTACCTAAAAGACATAGACAGACTGTACAGGTCTTGCAGTCTATTACCACATAGCATAATACTGTCTCCATTGACTAGACCAGAAATACTTCATTTCACTAGATCACAATCTTATAAGACAGCCTTGTCATTTTAATTTGTCACTCTTTGTCTCCTACATCTTATTGAAGTCTCATCTTTTCAGCCAAGTGCCATAGGCTACTTACTTCTAGTGGAAGGAAAAAAAAAGCAATCCTATCACACTGAATTGGAAAGCAAAAGTCAGAAAAGAGAAAGTTTGTGGCCAAAGTCACTGCTATAGATTCCACTCCCACAGGCATAGCAGGTGGTATAAATATAATCTAAACTGAGACAGAAAAATGAATTGTTGCTTCTATTCTCTGTCTCCGGTGTCTCCAGGAATGTTATATCTGTTACCTTTACACTGGTATTGATTTGGTATCCCCTCTCATCCATTGAGCAAAGTGGAAGAGGAACAAAAGAAGAAAAGGAAATAGAGTATTACTGAATAAGAGAACTAATGTTTGACATGCAGTCTGAGCCTGAAAGTAGCCATAGGGAGTTTGAATTAATAAGTACTGAAATCTCACCTCCCTCAGAAAGTCTTCTCAGCCTAATTGGAAGAGAAGTAGCAAATTCCCTCCTGGGTCTCACCCTAAATCAACAAACAACTTCAATATCTGTCCCTAACCCCACCAAGCTTATAAGTAAAACATGCTATTTTTCCCATTTGAAATAATGTCATATAAATGTATTATTTACTTATATTATAGATTGTATTTACTAGTAGACTCACCCATCATTATTTCCCCTTATTTCCCTGGAAAGTGTTTTTCCCCCTCTTTTCATTGCTTCATTTGGTTTCTTTGCTTTACTTTTAAGAACTTTGAACCCAGCAACCATGGATGCCAGCAGAGACTCTTCTAGCATTTTAAAAGTATCTGTCAGTTCCACAGCCAGAGGCGAAATAATGTTAAGGAATAAAACTTAAAATCATTTGTTTTCACCACAACTTCATTCTTTCAATGGGGCACATTTTTTTCACATGAAGCAAAATTGACCTTGTCCTCATCAGAAAAGGGGTTAAAATAAAGAAGTAGCAACTAGCATACAATTGCTCATCTCTGCCTAAGGTGGTGGGTAGAAAAGGATGCATATTCCCTCATTCCCACCCAACTGACTCTTTTCCCCATTTCTTTCTATTCCCTAGGCTGCTCTATGGTAGAGTTCACTTCTAAGAAAAATCAACCATAGAGTCAGCCATGTAAAAGGGCACCAACAACCCTCCCTGAGATATTGGAGTAGTGGACTGAGGCTGTAGTAATTGTCTCATCCATTTTTTCTCACTCATAAATATTTTTAAACCCAAAAATTGAAAGAAAAGGAAATCTTAAATGCTAACATTGTGTTGTTCATGTGCTTTTGGTGCTGGAGATGGTGCAGACCCATAAATATATGTTCCCAACAGGTCTGTGGTGAATAGGCAACTTATTACTAACTCTAATACCTGATAGTTTTCTCCTCAGTTTCTTAATTCATCACCTAGGTTTTGGAAATGGTTTAGAGCTCACAAGATTTAGAGCTGAAACTAGCCTTAGAGGTCATTTAGTCCAGATTTTTCATTGTACAGATAAAAAAATTGAGGAATAAAGAAGGAAATAAGTTACTTTAAGTCAAATGGAAAGCAAATAGATGCAGAATTAGATGCTAAAACCCATGATTTCAAATCTAGTGTTTCTGCCACAATAGTATGACCATCTTCCTCTGTTCCTATTCCCTATGTTCTCCTGTTACATTTTCAACTCTTAATGATTCCCTAACAGAAGATACATTAATTAATCTCTGATGATAGTTTCAGATTATGTCTTCAGTTTTACCTCCTGGATTGAAATACTATAAACTGTAGCCAGTTTTGATAAACACTTCAATTTAAACACTTTGCAAAACATTTAGAACTTGCTTCTTCCTTTCTTTGTTCTTCTCTAAACACCAAACCAGTATGGCTTTCCTGGCACCTTCGTGTATAATCCTTTTTGTTTTTCAAATTACAAAGATTAATGCAAACTTGGTTTTTTGGGTTAAAATAGGACTTGATCCTTACAAAATCCCATTATCCGATTTAAGATAAGAAATCTGGAAAAGAGAAAGAGAAAGAAAAAGAGAATGATAACTTCATAAATAAAAACACTATATGGGGCAGTTAGGTGGCTCAGTGGATAGAAAGTCAGGCCTGGAATGGGGAAGTTTGAGATTCAAATCTAGCCTCTGACACTTCTTAGCTGTGTGGCCCTAGAAATATCACTTAACCCCAATTACCTGGTCCTTACTGCTCTTCTGCATCAGAACAGATGCTGAGTATCTATTTTAAGACAGAAGATAAGAGTTGTTAAAAATAATTTAAAAATAATATGTGCTTATTTTAAGTTAGTTCTCCATATTACCTTTAGGACTGTCAAGCCATAGATGTCAGTGTAAAGTAGATTCATAGATGGTAGGGACCACATCTGTTTGTCTTATTTTAAATGGTATTAGAGGCACATAGACACTTTAAAATGCTTTATTTAGTATTAGAATATGATAGAAAGAAAAAGTGTGTCCCCAAATTCATAAAGCAAATAAGCAATTAATCCAATGTTACTGATATGGTCTAGGCATTTGAGCCTACAATCACTTGTCTAGTCTAGTCATATATACTAACAAGTTTTGTATTTTAACTTTCTTTACCAAAATGTTACTATTATATACTATAAATCCAAAAGTAACTATCTATGATACAACACAGTTGTGCTTTCAATTATCATGATAATAACGATGATTACTCTTGAAATTATATTAGTATTAAATCTCAAAGTAGCAAATATTAAGTCACTTAATACTGTTTGTGAAGGGCCAAAAAGCCATATGGTAACTAATGGGTTTTGACTTGAAGGGTCCTGGGGCCTATGCCCTTTTTGTATTCCAGGCCTAGGAAAAACAAGCTCTTAGGTATGGAATGGGATGGGGAGCAGGGAGCCCTCTGATTTTGTCTTCATTCTGTAAGAAATAAGTTACACCCAGGAGGAAGGGACCCTGAGGCTGCCTTTGGGGAGTGCTTAAAGGGTCTGTACAATTGCACTACTATCTCACACATGAGCAACTTTTTCCTTGGATAAAAGGGAAAGAAATGAGGTTTCCTATTTTCATGTGCAAAAGCTATTATTCCTTTCCACTTGCCATTGTATAGCCTATATGTGACGTCGGTAGCCAGCTATGACGTAGTGTGGTAGGGGTGTGGGGACCACAGAGATGTCTTAATTCTGCATAGCACCTAGGTGTTGAAATATGCTTATGGGGTTATGGAAATATAAGAAGTTTTGTTGGTGGGGTGGGGAGACATAAAATGAGCTGAAGAAGAAAATGACAAAACAATCCAACAGCTTTACCAAAAAAAAAGTCAAGATGGGATCATGAAAAGTCAGACACAACTAAAAAAAATGATTCAATGACGATAACTGGTATTTTTTGGTATTCTTTGTGATCTAAATATATATTACCTGTCAACCTAAATTAGTCTATCAAACTAGAAATAATCAAATATATTTTTAATAGTCCAGGCCATCATAAAGCACCAGAGCTAGAGAGGTAGGGAGCACAACCTTGAGAAGTTACTACTTAAGTTGTTTTACAAAACAATTTTAAGTCCATAGAAGAGGCTAAGGAAACTGGGTTGGGGGGGGGGTACCAATAGACTGGGGAGTGGCTCCAGGAATACCTAGCTGGTTTATTTTTCCTTCCTCCCTTCCACCCTCCCTTCCTTCCTTCCTTCTTTCCTTTTTTCCTTCTTTCTTTTCTTCCTTCCTTCTTTCCTTCCTTCCTTCTTTTGTAACACAAACTGTTGGGAACACATTGTATAACCAGAGCTATTCCAAATGTTGAAATGCATCCAAGGCATACATAATATATACACATGTGGCCATTAAATAAACGCTAGCTGGTGCTGATAACAATCCATCTGTATGATCATCTGCTCAAAAAGAAAAATAGCATATGGAAAAGCAACTGCCTGGTCGTTGTACTATATGTGTTTCTTAATGGCATAGAAAAGATAGGTAAAATGTGGTTTCAAAGAGGAGGAAGAATCAAAATACAAATGTTATTAAGCTAAGTTTTCTAATAGTAAATATCTTTCTGAGAGTTAGAAAAAGATTTACCTTTCTCACACTGAAATGATAGAATATATAATGTATAAGGTGCCATAGAAAAAAGCAAAACAAAATGTGTGAATGCAGTTTTCAAATTCTAATATTAGGAAGAGAACTTCTTTATTGAACTACACTATATTACAATCATGCAAATGTTTGTGTAAATGTTACATGCAAGGTTTCTGGAACTATTAATTTACATTTCTGACAAACAAAAGTGGATGTGTTCTTGTAGAGAACAGAAATGATTTCAAGACCTCTGAGTCTCTTACTTGCTCTAAATGACTATCTCATGGGTATGTATATTTCAAATTTCCATTAAGGTGACTGTAATCTTGGTTATAGCATTGATTGGATATTGTTTGGAGTTAATAGTAAAGTATCAGATATTGTAGCCAGTGATTTTCAGGCTCTCTATATACTTCAAATGCTCTAATGAATATGTGATGATATTGTTCTGGTTATTCTCTTCAGTGGTTCAGATCACAAGCCATCCTATGCAACTCCTATTTGCACAGAAATAGAGTAAGGACTGGACATTAGACTTCAATGATATCAGGACTTCTCAGGTAAGAAAAGTCCTTCTACCAAAGTATCTCTGTATCTTCTCTGTTAACTTGTAATGTTAAATTTTCCTAGAGTACTGAAAAGGTAAATGATTTATCTAGGCCTTCTTGGCTTTGAATCCATCTTTCTGTCTACTATATCATTTGTTCAAAAAATGTAGTCTAAAAACCCATGAAGATCCCCAAGAACATTTTTTGGGTTCCATGAGGTCAAAATTATTTTCATAATAATACTTAAATGTTTTAATTTCTAATATGGCAGATACTGATAGATATAACCCTGGTAAATGAAAGCTCTTGTAGTCTTCAATAATTGTTAAAAGTATAAAGGGGCCTTCAAATCAAACATTCAAGGACTATTATACTATATCATGCTGCTTGTCTAAATAAAGATAGTTTAAACCAGTGATGGGCAAACTTTTTAAAGAGGGGTCCAAAGGAAAGGAAATGCTCATCTGTCAGTCTGTTTCTAAGGCAACTCTTTTGAAGTTTCATTGTATTGTATCCTACTCATTGCATTTGTCAGATTAGGAATAATGTTGTGTGACCGGATAAAATATTTCATGGGGCCACATCTGGCCTGCAGTCTGTAGTTTGCTCATCACTGGTTTAGACTAATTTTTTAAAGCAAAAGTAGTCCTCTGGCATGTGAGCTATAAGGAATTAAATTTAAGGGTTTGACTAAAATATGAGAATTCTAAAGTAATATTGTGGTCACCAATTAAAAAATATTATAGCTCAAGTCAAGTGACTTTTAGTGGCTTTCATTTACAAAGGGGTGGAAAGAGTGAAAGTAGAGATGTAAGAAGAGAGTAGAGAAAAAGTGTAGCCTATCACACTAAATGTTGCTCTGGTGTCCAGCTCAGCCTGACAGGGCCTATTAACCTTCAGCCAGAGGACCCAGTGATGTCTTATACAAAAGTTCCAGCAATGCAGTCTCATCCAGGAGAAGGAGGCCTCTCTGGAATTAATCTCTCCAGAAGCCAGGAAGGGAAGGTCAGTTACTCACCCACCCAAAACAAAGTCCAAAGGAGAAGATCCAGGAGCAGTCCTTTAAGAAGCAGTCCAAGAGCGAAGGTCCCAAGTCAAAGCTGAGGTCCAAGTCCAAAGTCATCTCCAAGAGGCAAGTCACCAGGTGAAGCTCCAAGCCAAATATTCAAGCCAAAGACCCCTTGGACAGGAAGTTCAGGACTTTTTATAGTCCTTCTTCCACATCACTTCCTGTCCCTTCCTACACTTCACAGGAGCCACTTGCAGTCTTTAAATTTGTCTAGCACTGCCTAAGGGCAGGGCAGTTGCCTCTCGGGTTGTCACCCACTTTTTCTAAATGACTTGGGAACTCTCTTAGTTAGTGTTAAGTAGAGGTGTTTAAGCTTTTTGTTGATTAATTAAAAAAAAACTGCTGATTGATAGACAAAGAAAATTTGATTCACTCTTCATAGAGCAAAAGATGAGCAAACAACTAAAAAAAGGTGTTTTCAATAGGTAGCTTTTCTACCTATATTTCCTACCTATTCCTATATAGACTGATAACTTTGGATGTAACTTTGGATATTTAAAATATAATACAGATATAATTGTATACATTTTTATTGTAACCATGTCGAATATAACTATTAGGAATGTCCAGAGGCCAATGTTTTCCATTTCAGCAGAACTCTTGACAGTCCTAGTTAGATTAGTTGAATAGGCAATGACCAACCATATATTTTAATGAAGGAACCTTAATCTATTCAGACATTCTCTCTTGAACAACTGATATGCAAACTAGCCAAATCACAAGGATGCTAATATTGATCCAGATATGCTGAAATGTCCAGACATATTCTTGATAGGCCAAAGAAGCAACTTTCTCAAACTGCACCTGTGTAAAACAAAGGTCTGGGTACCCCCAAATCAGAGCTTGCTCCTTTAGTGGGGTCTCACCTTTACTGAGTATCTTATGAGGCCTTTACCCTGCATGAAGGTGACATTGTTTCTTCTATTTTCACACTATTTATCTTAAATCAATGGATTACTATGAGCTTTCTGGTGAAAACTCAGTGACTCCCTAAGATTTTCCATAATACACAGCCCAAGATAGTATAACTCTCATATTTATATTGCAGGATACCTTTGCTCAGTTACCAAGCCATTTCTCAGAGTATAAGTGCATAGAAAACAAAATCCAGTTGAAATCCAGGCAATTCTTGAATTAATGAACAGGGTATACAAACTTTCCCTACTTTCCATAAATGAGATTGCCATGAATGGCAGATGCACTGTGTTGTTAGGCTCTAATTGTAAGTCTTTCCAACTAGATAGGATCTCACAAAGCTTCAACTCCACCAACCTAATTTTCAAGAAGCTAGGGTCATTCACTCAATACCATGATAAGGAACAGATGTTGGATTTTAGTGGAAGTGTGTAAATAAATATATATAGATCATACAATATAATTTATGGCAATTTCCACTAGTACTTAAAGAACATTTGTCATAAACATAACAAAGCCAATGTCTTGGACAAATTTGCAATGAAACCACATTACTGAGAATCCAATTACTACTCTGACAAATCATGTCCAGTTCATAAAAAATCCATATATGTATATGCAAACCAAAAAAATTGCCTACCTAATTGAAACTGCAAGTTATATTTAGAAAAAAGATAAGTAATTTTCCTAGAAGAGGACTAAGATTCAAGTTAACATTGAGGAAATTAAAGTTAATTGGCTTTAAGAAGAAATAGGGAATAAAAAAGAAAGAATAAAAATATATTAAGTTTTATTCCCAAATCTGCTGTGTCTTTCCTGAATGCCCTCTTCATCTTTTTGTTCTTCAGTTACTTTAAAAAAAATTTGGATAATGACATAGATGTTTCTTTTATGGGAACAGTAATGAGTAACAAATAAAATTATTATAAGGCATGTGCAAAATAGAAAAAAAACTAAATAACAGCAACATTATGGGTACTTAGGTTAGACAGGAGCTATTGAAATGCAAAATATGTTAGTTCCTCTTTAAGATACTTCTCCATGAGCAGTCAGGAAGTCTACTATACGCATCTGCAATAATACTTGGGGAGTCAGAAGAATGGTTCAAATCCCTTTACTGAGTGGTTGTATAGATCAGATTGAAAATATTGATCCTTCATTAATCTTTCATTTCTTTCTTGGTTCTGCTTCTCACTTTTTGGACCCTGCTATCATGCCTTTTAACCCTGAAACTCCCCTTTGGGACTGTGGATTTTTCTCTGAAAATTCCTACCTAAATCCCAGGGGCCTCTTCTCCCATTGATGAGGCCACCAGTCCAACCCACCTTCATTATACTCCTGACTCTGATTTTTGGACTTCTTGTTACTCTCCCCAGTTTGTGTTGTCTTTTTCCATTTAAAAGTAAACTCTTTGTTGGCATGGACTATAGTTCTTATTGCTTGTACTATTTGTATGCCCATGACAACACAGGGTCAAGCAGGAATATATCACTTACTAAAAGCTTACTGACTGAAGCAAGGACAGTGGCTCCCTCTGTTCTATCTCTAGAATTACTTCTAGAGCCTCTTCTGGATGTTGGAGGCTTTGACTTTTTGGTAGGTCAAGTGTCCTTACCCTACATCTTTCCTCAAGTACTTTTTGCTCAGGCCCTTGACTCCTCACAATGCTTGGTAGCACAGTGGGCACATGACAAATAAAACTTGTTTAATTAAGTATACTACAAATCACTCCTTCTCTAGGGAACTCAAATGAAAGCTAAAATCAGTGAATACCAAAGATAAATAACTATTAAGGGATTAGTAATTCGAATCTTTTATAGGATTCCCCAGTCTCTCTCTATTCAAACTCTGGCTTTGTTATGAAATAATGAATAATACTACAGGTCCACTGATCTGACCCATTAAGAAATACATAAACGTTTACAGGAGAAGCATATACGAAGATATATGTTCAAGTCCAATGCATGTGTAAACTACTTACATAAGATATTAAATGCTTAACTGTTTATTTGTCCATTTACAAAACATGCTGTAGCAGGATTAAACTGGATCCCCAAAGAGACATTAACTTGTATTATACTGAAGTATTTATTATTGTGGCATATGTAACAGATAATATTTGTTTACGTTTTTAATTACTTACATTTTCAGCCAAGAAAATCTCTGAGGATAATGCCTCATTTACAAGAGCGTCCTGGCAAAAGACAACATAATGTAATCACACATTACCAACAATTCCATGACAACGATACGATGGTTTTAAAATGACTTCCAAATAAAAGCTTAATTAGAGTCAGCTATAAACAAAATCAAACAGGAGACACAATAATGGCACTAAAATTAAATTAAGAAGAAAAGAATCCTCAAGTTCATAGTGACATGAAGTAAAATGAAGATGCTAAGACTGAATACCTAGGAGAACACTTTTTCTTAAGTATTCCTAAACTATGAACATCAGAGTCAGTCTAAGCACACCCTCTTCTGATTTTAAAGTTCTTACGAAGCATTTTGTAGAAATTAGAGGTGAGATGCTACTGTTTGACAACCAAGTAGCATACATAGAAAATTCTTCTTCAGGCATGATTTTTGCCCCTTTACTCTTTTAATGTATAGTAGTAGTAATAGTATATATATATATATAAAATGATGAAGGATTTGGATGACCTGATGGTGGCAAATTTATATATATATATATATATATATATATATATATATAAATTTTTACTCTCTGAAGTATTTTTGTGCTTTTATTTGTTTATGGCTTGTATCTGACATTTTGGAATTCTTATAATTTTACAAACAAAAATAAATCCACCTGAGTAAGACCTAACTTCAGAAGGACAAGGTCAAGTCCATGCTTAGGACAGAAAATTGGAAATCCTTGTGAGATGAAGTCTATATCCATATAATTGTGAGAGTCAACTACTAACTCTTACAAAAATAATCATACAAATGCTGCTATTCCTGGAAAAATTAATGCTAATAAATTTCCTTATAAATCTTCTTACTATCCCAGAAACTTTCCAAACAAAAACATTCCTCCCTGGGAACCAATCTTCTATCTACCCTTGTCTTCATCTATTAGAATATAAGCTCTTTGTGGAGAAGGATTTTTTGTTGCTTTTCTTTTTCTATTTTTTTTTGTTTTTATTATACATTGTTCATAGGATTCAGCTAAGCACATAATAAAATCCTTATTTAGTTATTTATCTTTATTTATTTGCTCATCCATTTATTTATTTATTTGTTTGTTTGTTTGTTTATTATTCTTTTATAAGAAACTGTGGTAGTTAGTTGCCCTGAAATGCATTTTTCTTAGCATCAAATAAAAAGAAATTCAGAAATACAATTCCTTCACTCACAGGATAATCTGAACAAATTTCAAGAAGCAAAACCAATTCTTGATCATTTCTGATTCTGCCAAAATTACATCCAGTCTCAGACACATATATCTCTACTGTTTCTACTTATTTAGACCTCTGGACAACACTTTCCTTTGAAAAGACATTAATTTAATTCAAATTAATTTATTTCAACATATATTCATTAAGTACATAATAATACAGTCAAAAAAGAATTTTTTTGAGATCTATAATTTCAGGATAGGAAGCTGTGTTGAGAATTTTTGATTCAGTTCTTTTTCTTATTCCTCATTTTATATTTTAAAGACTTCCCTGAGATACAGCATAGTTAAGCAAACTATATCACCTAAGACACCCCCTGCCCAATATTGGGGAATGGCTGAACAAATTGTGGCATATGCTGGTGATGGAATACTACTGTGATTAAAGGAATAATACATTGGAGGATTTCCATGTGAACTGGAATGACATCCAGGACTTGATGCAGAGCGAAAGGAGCAGAACCAGGAGAACATTGTACACAGAGACTGATACACTGTGGCACAATTGAATGTAATGGACTTCTGTACCAGCAGCAATGCAATGACCCAGGACCATTCTGAGGGATTTATGGAAAAGAATGCTACCCATATTCAGAGGAAGAACTACAAGAGTGGAAACACAGAAGAAAAACAACTGCTTGAACACATGGGTTGATGTGGATATGATTTGGGATGTAGACTCTTAATGACCAGCCTAGAACAATTACCAATAATATGAAAATAGGTCTTGATCGATAACACATGAAGAAACCAGTGGAAACGTGCATCAGCTACTAGGTGGTGGAGTGGTAGGGGGAGAGAGAGCAAGAACATGAATCATGTAACCATAAAATTGTTTCTAAAAAATTAAAAATTAATTAAAAATTTAAAAATAATAAAGTTAAAAATACAAGGAATGATGGAATAAATACATTTTCATTAAATTTATAAAATGTACATAACTGGTATTTGTATATGTATAATCATATGCAGAATTTTGATAGTAGTATTATCACTTTCATTATATGACTTTACCATGAGTACTAAACATTCATCTGCCTCTCAAAGTTTTTCTTTTTCCCTTTAAGGACTACTTTGTAATTGAATATAGTCAAATTTTTTATGCTTTCATTGAGTGATTGATCCAAAGATTTTTTTGGTAGTTATTTTGAATGGACTATTTCTTTCTATTATTGCAGGTAAGATTTCATTATTATCTTAAAATACTAACTTCTGTGGATTTATTTCATAACCTATAAGTTTGAAGAACCTATTGTCTTAATTAGTATCTATGTAGACTTCTTAGGATTTTCCCAGTTAACCTGTAATCAGCAAATACGAATCATTTTCTCTCTCCTTGCCTACATTTATGCCTATTTTCTTTTATATTCTTATTGCTAGATTTTCTAGAATGATATCAAATGGGAGTGAGGAGAGTACAATTATGATTAACCTACATTTATTGTCCTCAATGATAATTCATTACAATTAAATTGTTCAGTTCTCAATTAATTAGTAATTCTCCCTTTTGTATTGTGGTTGATAAAATGTGCTTAATATTTCTTCTTTTCTGAATTTATTTGTAAGATTTTAAATACCTTAACAAATATTTATAACTGTGCCATTTGCAACAGAAAAATATGTATTCTTCTTTGTATTCCTCCTATTCAGGAGTTATCAGTGGTCTAATATATTTACCTTTTATAATTTTTTCCAATCCTTAACTTCTTTATTATTCATGTAGATGTTTTTGGTTGAAATTGACTAGATTTTAAAGGGCTACATTCAGGTCACTAATTTCTTTTGATTTTTTGTCTATCCCTGGGGAAGCTTACAGTTTATTTTGCTCTCGACTGATTCCTGCCTCAATTTACTCACTATCTTCTTTTTTCCTTTCCCAAGTCCACCAGTTTCCCTAGTTGAATTGAATATATTTCTAAATTCTTCATGTGTGTTTATATGTTTGTGCCTGTGTGTTCTACCATACTTTAAGTACAGATGAAAATGAGTTCAGAAGAAAGGAAGATTTCAGGTGACACCTACTTACTTCATGCCTACCTCCTTGTTTGTATAGTCTTTTATTTGTATCATTAGATTAGTTGAAATATTTCCCCATTATTCCTCTCTTGTTTACCAGCATGCACCCTTTAATCCTCCCTTTTCTTTCATCTTTAAAAACAATAAAACATAATGCCACTTCCAGAACTTCTGCCTTTTTGTTGTTGTTGTTGTTCAGTCCTTTTGGGCAGGTCCAACTCTTTGTGACCCCATTTGGCAAAGACACTGGAATGGTTTACCTTGTCCTTCTCCAGATTATTTTATAGATGAAGAAACTGAGGCAAACAGGTTTAAGATGTCTGGGGTCACACAGTTAATATGTGTTGGAGGCCAGATTTGGACTCAGGAAAATAAATCTTCTTGACTTCAGGCTTAGTACTCTATATACTGTGCCACCTGACTGCTCTGCCTTATTTAACTCCCTCCATAAACTTTGATGCCATTACAACTCTGAGGGGACAGTTATGTCTTTCTTTATTAGAATTTTAATATTTCATTCTTAAATAATCTTTTCTGATTGCTCATTTTTATATATCCTATTCTTTTTCTTTGGGTTCAAGTGTCTTTATATTCAAATTTATTAATTGTTCTGATGTTTCCATAGACTCCCCTGAGATATTTCCATCATGAATACTTGTAAGTTCTCTGCTTCATTAATGACTATTAGCAAGATTTTACTCTTTTCTCTTAAGTAAGTTATTTTCACTTATAGGGCTATATCTTTTGTCTTTTGAAATTAAATAATAAAATTCCTTTATTCAATTATGGTGTTAGTCAATTGACATTTATTAAGCAGCAACTATATTCCATGCACTATATTAAGTGCTGAGGATACAAAGAAAGACTCAAAATCTAATTTGGGAAACAATATATGAACAATATTTACAAATAAAGCCACAGAGAGGACGAATGAGAGATAATCAATAATAATAAGATAATATAATAAAATAAGATGATAACACTAACAGGGAGATCAGGAAAAGTTTCTTGAAGCAGAATTTTCTTTTGCAAATATAATACTTTTTTTGTCTTTGTTATTCCTTAGAGTTTTCATTTGTGGTATAATACACTTGTGGAAAAGAATTCTCTGGATTTATGATAAAAGTGTGCTATCGTTACTTTTCTTATTGTGTGACATTAAATTTCTTTGCCTTGAAATAATTGAACCCTCTGACTGAATATTCAAGAAAAAAATAGCAAAGGAAGAAGTTAGTGATGGGAGGTATGAAGGCACACACTAATGAATTATTGTTTTGAGGGCATATAGACCCACAGAGTACTCTTAACTTCTGATAGCTTCATCTGGAATATCCATTCCAAGAATTTAGAAGGTGCTCCAGGGTCCTACCCTTTCATCACCTTTTCTTTGCTTTTGTGATTAGAAATGTGTTCTGGGTCCTCATAGTCAACACTATTTCCAGTAGAAACACAACTCTTTCAGAATGTCTTCCTCCTAAAGAATAAAAAGCTTGTCCAATTTTTTTTAAAGACTAAAATATATGACCATCTGTTTAAACAAATTAACAAATAAAATGCTTTTTAGAAATGTACCTTTCTGATAAACAGAAACTGAAACATGAATATGAATGATAAAGTCAGTCAAAGTACTAGTAATACCTGGAAGTTACATAGGGATAAAGAAAGACTGGTACTGGGGACTGTGATTTGAGTGGTACAGTGGATAGACAGCTAAGCCTGGAGTCAGAATGGATTGAGTTCAAATCTATCCTGGAATGGTATGTGAATTTGTGCAAGTAATTTAACCTGCCTGCCTTCATTTCCTCACCTACAAAACTGAAATAATAATAGCACCTTCCTCCCAGATTTGTTATGAGTATATTTGTAAAGTATATAGCACCTACTTAGTACTTAATGAATCCTTGTTTCCTTTCAATTCTTCAATGATACTAAGAACCCATAGGCTGAGAAAATTCTTTGACAGTATAAATCATCACCTTCTCTGAACTTTGGGGTCATAGAAAATTGCCTTGAGCACCAAGAAATTCAGTGACTCACTTTGTCACACAAACGGTATGTGTTACAGAAAACACTTGAACCCAGTCTTTCCTGTCTCTGAAAATAATAACCATCCACTCCTCCAAACACTCTCTCTGAAATGTGGATCATACACAAATTTTCCAAGTGCTTTACATATGAACCACTTAAATTTCTAGAGTGCCTGGTAGCTCTATGCATGTAAGTTACAGACCAGTTGCCAATCTGCCTTGGCATCTTACAATTCAGTGGGATGGTGTCTGCCATATATAGCTAATTATGATTTGAGTGAGTTTTTAAAGTATATCAGAGACTGCCCCAGAAGAGTCCTTGATTGTAAAAATAATTTTCAATTGGAGGAATTGGTAAAGTTTCCTGAGGGAGGTATTGTTTAAGTGAGTCTCAAAGGATAGATAGATTTCATTAGACATAGTTAAGAGAGAAGACATTCCAAGAATAGAGCCCAATATCAACAAAAGCATGGAGGCAAGGAAGCACTGGATGTATTCATAGCATGGTTTTATATGGATAGAGTATCTGAAAGAATTTGTTGAAGACAAGATAAAAAGGATAGTTTGGAAGGAAATTATTATGTAAGGCTTTAAAGGAGTCAAAAAGTCTGGACTTTACCCTAAAGACTATGGGCTTCCATTGATATTGTTTGAGTAAGAGACTGAATGTCCAAGTCCATGCATTAGAAATAGGAATCCAACAGTAGCACACAGAATAGATTTAAGAATATGCATTCATTTCAAGTAGAGATTGTTTCAGTCTTTGCATATCCAAGAACTACAGCACAATGCCCAACACTTAAAAGATGCTTAATAAACATTCATTAATTGATTGATTGAAGAAGAGATGAACCATAAATGAAGAGGCCAGGAAACGATACTATTGCAGAAGTGCAGACAAGACAAAATTATGTTAAATTCTGGCTTCAAATTCTTCTGAGCTGTGTGACCATGGCCAAGTTACTTTACCCCAATTGCCTAGTCATTACTGCTCTTCTGCCTTGGAGCCAACACTCAGTATGGATTCTAAGACAGAAGGTAGGTTTATTGTTACATTTTTAAACCCTTAACTTCTGTGTATTGGCTCCAATAGGGGTCAAATGACTTACCCAGGGTCACACAGCTGGGAAGTGTCTGAGGCTGGATTTGAGCCTAGGACCTCCTGTCTCTAGGCCTGACTCTCAATTCACTGAGCTACCCAGCTGCCCCCTTGTTTTGTTTTTTTAAAAGACATAATGATGATATGTAATAGAATTGTAGAAGTTAGAGGGTGAAGGACCAGTGTAAAAGGTATTTCAAGAATAATATTGCCCTTGTCTTGAGAGTATTTAATTTACCTCCTTTTCTATTTTTTCCTTTGTTTCTTATTTAAAATTTTCTTTTTAATTATTAATATGACAAACATTAGCAACCACATTACAAAGAACAGAAAAGGAGAATTGCATATGAAATGATGAACTTCTATTAAGTATAATCTGTTAAAGTTCATAAATTAAGTTTAATTATTATAATAATGATGAAAATGTATTTCTTTTCTAGGTCTCCTTCTTAACTGCATTATACTCTTTCATGCATTTTAAAATGTTTCATTGATACTTCCTTTCTAATTTATTTTATTTATCTATACCATCTTATTTCCCCACATCTTATCTCCCACTCCAAATACATGAAATTATTTTCCTATATTAAATAAGTCCTATCAACCAAACATAGTGGACATGCCTGAAAATGTGTCACATTTTGTACCTCTGATCTATCCTTCTTTTTTTAAAACCCTTACCTACCATCTTAGATTTGATACTAAGTATTGATTACAAAGCAGAAGATTGGTAAGGGCTAGGCAACTGGAGTAAAGTGACTTGCCCAGGATTACACAGCTAGGAAGTGTCTGCAGTTACATTTGAACCCAGGACCTCTCATTTTAAGTCCCAGCTCTCTATCCACTGAGCCACCTAGTTGCCCCTAGTCCTTCTTTCTTTATACCAAGAGACAGGAACTCTGCTTCATATTAGTCCTCTGAATGTATGCCTACTCACTGCATTATTAATTTGAGTTCTTAATTCCTTTAATGTCGTTTTCCTTTATGTTACTGTTGTCCTTGTATAAATTGTCCAGTTCTGCTCACTTCACTGTGTATCAGTTCTTACAGTTCTGCTCAAGTTTCTCTTAATCCACCCCTTTGTTATTCCTCAAGGTACAATGATATTGCATTACATTTATTCATATTCCATAACTTATTTGAACATTTCTAAATTGATGAGTGTCTGTTCTGGGCTTCAGTGGACATACTGCTATATAGATATTTTTGTACCTACCGAATCCTTGCCCTTTTGGGGGTACATGCCTTAAGGTGGTCAAAGGGCATGAAGAGTGTTGTGACCTTGGGACCCTACTTCAAAACATTCTCCACACTGGTTCACTGTACAACTATATGAGCTTTGCATTTGTGAGCCTATGCTCCCCCAGTACCTCCAACAATATTTAGATTCTTTTCAATACAACTTTCAAACTGACTGTGGTATAGAATCAGGCAAGTATCAATATGCCTTTTCCCTTTCTTTATCGGTCTATCCCATGCTGAGAAACACCACCATGTTAATGAAGACAACACAGGTTCACTTTCTTAGTGTTTCCCTAGTAGTTATCAATTTGCTTTTACTTGATTTCACACAGTAGTTTTTTTTTTCATATTTCACCAATTATCCTCTCTCTCTGGGACCTCTGAAGAATATGTTTTCTACTCCCAGCTATTTTCTATTTGTGATAACTTTTCCATCTGGGTCACATTGCTTATTTTTTGTACCTTTTAAAACCCAGGTTCCTCTGCCTTAGAGGATCCTCGGCTTCACAGATCATTTGACATGTTTAAATTTTCTTCCATTCGAAGGGGATTTTGTTTTGCCATTCTTTGAAAAGTGCAAAATGGGTTATCAGTTCCGAAACATATGTTATGCAAAGACAACTTCACAGCTGTGCTTTGCAGGTGCTACAGAAGCCATCTAGGTAAGTGTATTATGAAACCCCTGTACCTATATGATCACTATTCCTTTAACCACTTATATAGAGAAATGTCTGAAATTAGGGGTGTTATGAAATACTGAAAAATTTCAAGGAAGGATCACCAAAAAGCAAATTAAATTCATTTTTGTTTCAGTGAATATACTATGCTATAGTGTTGATCCTCTATCACTTTTCTCCCTATTCAATAGTGAACGTGTCTATTGGCAACATAGAGAGATGCTATATCTTGGTGAAGAATACTAGTTGGATCATATGATTCATACATGAATATGGTTAAATCAAAATGATTGACTAATGAGTGGTTTTTCTCATGTTATGTATATATACGCATATGTGAATGTATGTATATGTATATATGCATATATAGCTAAATGAATACTTTTAGGTTATATTTTATAGATTATTATATGTAATGCATAATACATGACAAATGTATTACATAGTGTATATTTTATTTATATTATAAATCATCTATCATAAATTAATAATTATAGCATATTTTAAAAACTAGACAAAGAAAATGTGAAAGGAAAACAGACATATAAAACAGAAAAAGAGGTAGCAAGACTTCATCAAATATTCTGATCATGACTTCTATTGTGAATAAACATATTTTGTCCAGAGATTAAGGATCTTAGGTAGACCTTAGTTAAGCAATGAAAGTCTCGTTAATCATTACATACTGCATACCTGTAATCTAAGAACCAACCTACCTAAGTTCAAAAAGATTCATTAACAGAGAATTTGCCACCAGGGAATGGCTTTTTTTTCTATAGCAGTTCAGTAAAATACCTATTAAAGCTCAGGAGAGTGGCTATCTATAGCAATAGAAGGAATACCCACACTAACAAAAACATGGATCCTTGCCAGATTAAAGAAATCAACAAGCACTGAAACCTGAGTAACTAAATTGGAGACAGTGTTGTACAGGATGACTCAAAAGTCTGAGTGAAGGCACAGCTAAATAGTTCCCTGGATAGAGAGCTAGCAATAGAGAGCCAAGGTATGAGGGATATATGGCCTCAGACACTTCCTAGTTGTGTGACCCTGTGCAAGTCCTTTAACTCCAATTGACTAGCCCTAGCCCTTCTGTCTTAAAGTTGTTACCAAGAAAGTGGCATATTAAAAAGAAAAAAAGTATGCTTCAATCTGCACTCAGGGCTCATTTGTTCTTTCTCTCCGGAGATGGTTTGCACTTTTCAGAATATTTTTAAAAACACAAAATAAAATGCAATTATATTTTTAAACATTTATTAATAATCATTTTTAACATGGTTACATGATTCATGCTCCCATTTTCTCCTTCACCCCCCGCACTCCCCCCACCCATGGGCGATTCACATTTCCACTGGTTTTAATATGTGTCATTGATCAAGACCTATTTCTAAATTGTTTTTAGTTGCATTGGTGTGGTAGTTTTGAGTCTACATCACCAGTCATGTCCGCCTCAACCCATGCGTTCAAGCAGTTGTTTTTTCTTCTATGTTTCCTCTCCTGCAGTTCTTCCTCTGAATGTGGGTAGCGTTCTTTACCATAAGTTCCTCAGAACTCTCCTGTGTCATTGCATTGCTGCTGGTACAGAAGTCCATTTACATTTGATTTTATGACAGTGTAATTATATTTTAAGTGAATTTCAATATTAAAAATTATTTTAAAGCAATTGCTATACTTAAAAATATTTTAGACCTTCTGAAAGAAATCATTAATAGACTATCATGGCTAACATATGAAGTGTGAAAATCAGGAAAATAGTAAGATCAAGAAAAGTCTAGAATGGATATTATTTACTTAATGGAGAAAGCCACACGAGTATTTTCTTTAATGAGGAGAAAGCATGTAATTTTTTAAAAAGTCAAGTATTAAAGGAAAGGAAGCACTGGATGTAAATTAATCTAAACTTTAATGGAATAATAACCAAGAAAAATGTAAAAATCTAAACCTCAATGTATCCTATTTGTGGATAGTGAATGAGAATGCGAAATGTTTATAAAGGAGAATTTTTGGCTGTAGATTAATATCGGAACTAAAATCAATATCTTCAAATATGCAAGCAATCAAAAGTAGCAGGATTCCACAAAATTTCACAATAAGACAGAAGGAACCAGAATAAGAACTCTTAGGCTTCTGAACAGGCTACATGTACACAGGTGTGTTTCTCTCCCATGGTATCTGGTATTTTCTTTAAGAAGAAAGAAATAAAATACAGTATTGTGAAGAATCATTCATGGTTGACTTAGGACATTTTATGAGAAATAAGAAGGGCATGTTTAAATTACTTATAAGAGAAAGTGTCCTAAAGGCAAGAGCAATTTAACAATGGAACAGCCACCAAAAGAGGTCACTGAGGAAACATCAATAAGACATTCAAAAAGAGATTAGATATAATTCTAAAGGGACTAGTGTTACTATCTAGCAATAACCTGCACTAGGTGAAGAGTGCTGAATACAGTGACCTATCCTGTTCCTCATAGCCCCAGTGTCTATGATTCTAGTAAAATAATCATAAGAGCAAACAGAAGCAAGGTGCACATTAAAGGGAAAACCCACCATAAGAGTTTAAATATAAAAGATGACTGAGCTGACCTAGAGCAATTAGAGTCATTGTCCAAATCAACAATTGACATGGCAGCCCTGAGGGAAATGATACTTTCTTAGTAAGGATAAGCTCAAGATGCAATATTCTGGCTCTACTCTTGCTGGAGAAGGTTTACCTCTTCAGATAAAGCACAATAGATCATAGAGATCAATTAGTATGGGTCTTCTCATTTTCTAATTGATGAAAATGAGATCAGGAAAAATTCATCCCAGTCAAATTTACTAATTGCAAGTAGGTTATTCCTTATACTCCAACAGAACATCTTCCAACTTTGAGAATTTACCGAAGCCATCTTCCATGACTGGAATGCATTTGTTTCTTTTGTTCTCCATCCCTCAGAATATTAAACTTCTCTCAAGACTGTTCAGGTACCATCTACTCCATGAATCTTTTCCTCATCCCCATAGATGATATTTTCTTTTTCAATTTACTTTGCATTATACTCATATATTTTATATGACTCCTTTACTGTCACACCTTTTATTACAATGCACTTATCTTGATGAATTTGTTTTTGTCTTGGGATCCCCAGTATCTAGTGCATTCAGGTTTCCAATAAATGCTAATTAAATTCAATCATTTGAAGTCACAGAACAAATTAATGTCAAAAAAAGATGAGAATTCTGATTTTCTGACCCAATAAATTTCTTTAATTTTTAAGCACTTACTGTTGTGAATGGACTAACCTCACAGTTTTATTGTCCTCACAGAAATATTCTATTAGAGGACATGGCCAATAAGGAAATGTGTTCTGTGTAATCATATACATTTGTTTCAAGGGTTATGGTTTTCCTTTTTCCAGTGCTAGAAAGAAAAAAAATGCAGGAGAGAGAGAAAACAATTCTTAAATTTAAAAACACACACACATATCATTAAAAAAAGAATTATATTGTCCATCAGGAGGGAAAAAAAAGAAAAACTAAAGAAGGCCAAGGTAGGCTTTTAAGATCTTTCCACACCAAACAAAAGATTTTATATTTGATCCAAGAGGTAATAAGGAACCACTGAATTTATTGAATAGAGGAGAGACACATTCAAAATATGGTCACACCTACATTTTAGGAAGTTTGCATTGACAGCTTAGTGGAAGACGGAATGGGGTAGGAAGAGGTTTGCCTTAAGGAAGCCAACTGGTAGGAAAATGCAATAATCCAGCCATGAGGTTGAGGTTCTGTATCAGAGTGGTGGCAGTGGAGACATGGGGATAGTTACCAAAAATGTTACTAAGATGAAATCACTAAGTCTTGGCAACAGATTGGATATAGGAGGATGAGGGAAAATGAGCAGTCAAGGATAGCTGTGAAATTATGAGCCTGGATAACTGAGAGAATAGTGGTACCCTTGATAGCAATAGAGAAATTAGTAAGAAGGAATGATATTTGGCAAGAGGGAAAGATAAATTTGGTTTGAGAGATGTTGAGTTTAAAATGTCTATGGGATATCCCGTTCACAATGTCCAAAACGTACCGAATAATAAAAGAATTAACATTCATTTTTTAAAATTCTAAGTTCCAAATTCTCTCCCTTCTTTCTGTCTCTCTCTAACCCTTTAAGAAGGCAATCAATCAATTAGTTATATGTGAGAAATCATGGAAAACTTATTTCTAAACCAGGCATATTGCAAAAAAAATTAAAAAAAACAAGAAAAAATTTAAACAATGAGAAAGTATTTTTTAATCTGCTTGGGAGATGTGAATTGGAGATTTAAAACTGAGGCCAGCAGAGAGGTTAAAGCTGGATAAGTGAATTTGAGGATCATCAGCATAGAGATGATAATTGAATCCATAGGAGCTGTTGAAATTACTAAATCAAACAGTAGAGAGGAAGAAAAGAGGACCCACCCAGGACAGAACCAGATCAGCTGAAAAGGAGCTATCAAACATTTAGGAGGAAAACCTGGAGAGAGGTTTCTTAAAAACATAAAGAGAAGAGAATATCAAGAAGAGGGTGATCAATTGTGTTAAAGTCTGTAGAGAGGTCTGAATGATGAGAATTGAGAAAAGGCTATTTGATGTGGCAATTAAAAGATCATCAATAACTTCGGAGAGAGTAGTTTAGGTTGAATGATGAAATTGGAAGTCATATTATAGAGAATTAAGAAGAGTGTGACTAGAAAGGAAATGGAGATTCTTGTTGAAGACAATCTTCTCATGGAGTTTAACCATAAAAGGAAGGAGAAAGATGGTTGGAAGGATGTATGGATCATGTGAAGTTTTGGAGAATGGTAGAGTTTAATGGTCATATTTGTAGATAGTAGGGGAGCAGAGACAGAGAGAGATTGACAATATTGACTTGGCACATAATTACTGTCAGTCTTTATAACAGCTGATGATGGGAAAACTCCTTTGGGCTTCAGAGGACAGGTAACCCACAGAAAGTAAACAAAAATCATATTTTTCAGGCTAATATTTTTCCCATCAAACAAGCACAGTTAAAAGTCTTGCTATCACAATTAATATGTCAACTGGGAGCAAGGTTATATGCATGGAACAAGGGAAGGTACCTGCAAGATTGAGTCAGGTTAAAACAGAGTTCTCCTTAGTTGACAGTCTTAATAGAATGAATTACTCTGGGAATTGATGAAGATGAAAGGTTGTCAGAGCACCTAGGTAGCACCATAGATAACGGTGTCAGGCCTGAAGTTTGGAGGACTTGGGTTCAAATCTGACCTTACATACTTCCTAGCTGTGTGATCCAAGGCAGTCACTTAACTTATAATCACTTAGCCAGTCTTCTGTATAGGAATTGATACTAAGACTTTTGTAAGGGATTTTTGCCCTATAGCTCTCCCAAGACAGGGGAGAGGAAACTAGGGGAGGGAATATCAATGAAGATTTGAGTTATCAGCCTGGAAATGAGATTAGAAGTGAGGAGTTTAACCTGGGAGGGGCATCTTACTCCATCTGGCAAGGCATCAGATTTCCCTACCATAGCTCTCAATTTACTACCTGTGCTAGTCAGGTGACTGTGATTATTTTGTGGGTATGGCTTATTAATGAAGCATATGATAATTTCTTTAAATTCAGTTGGTATTGATTGAACTAGTGCCAGTTTGAGACATTATCAAGTTTATCACCCTGTACTTATTGAAAGTACCCATTTTGGGGGTATCATCTCGGATTAATATTGTTGAAATGTAGCATGATTACTTTGGTAAAATAATACATTATAAATTGATTTCCAAAGAGGATTTATTGTGTTCAGCACAGTTCAGGAAAATATATCTAAGAAATTAAAGTTTTCCCTGTACTTTCCTCATGCTTTTCAGAAATACTCTTGATAATTTCTTTGATCATGTTATTTCAAGAGATTTGGAGCTTTCCAGAATTTGCATAAAAACAAAGCCCATATTGTTAGAAATCTCTAAATATGTACTCTGAATCGAGTTACACCTTAATTGTAAATGGTACACAAAGGCACCATTGATGCTAATTCATTGAAAATGGCTGGGGTTTTAAGAATCTCCCACTGGTACTTTTGAGAACTGAACTCAAAAGAGGAGCAAAAAAAAATGTTGGTTGAAAATGAATTCATCTTGACATTCAAGCCCTGAATGCTTAATACATAGGAGCCCTGAAAAAAAATATCATTGCAGGAAAATCAAAACAAAAATTGCTATTTAGAAAGAGATCTTTTTTAAAGAACAATTTATGTTTCATTAAAAAATTAAAAGTATGAAAGTGGAACTTTGTAATAATAATGATGATAAATGCTCACTATATCTATCTTAGCAAACTAAACCTTGAAAAATGATAGGCAATATAATAGGATGAAAAGGGCATTGTACTTGGGGTCTGAAAGACCTGGCTTTAGATACTAGAAAGGAGAAGAATTGTATTACCCTGGGTAAATCATTTAACATCTCTGTTCCTCAGTTTGCTCAACCACAAAATAAGGGGGTTGAACTTCAGGGCCTCTACAATCCTTTTTAGCTCTAAATCTATGATCTTATGATTTTTTTTTCCTAAGTGATGCCAATTGTCCATATTTACAGTAGTGAAGGATACAGTTGACTAAAAGTGAATTTCTAAAATCAAAATGTTTTTGTAAGATTCTGAGAGTCTTTTTAAAAGAATGAGGAAAAAGAAAAGTTAGAGAGGAAGAAAAAAATAAGATCAAGAAAGGAGAGAAAAGAGATTATCTGTTTAAGCTGCTGGATCTCTACAGTCAATGTATAGAAAGCTTTGAACATCTTTCTTTTCTCTCTTTCAGGGGTAGGAACTGAGAAGAGTTTGAAATTATCTCTCTTATTCCTTTCAGTTGTAGAGCCAACTCAGATCACACTTTATAGACTCTAAGTATCCCTCAATCACAACCTCATCCCAGGGCAAACCTTGTATCCTTTAAATTTGCCCTGATTTTTGTACAATGGGGCTACTTGAGTTTAGAAGACTGTCAACATGTCACCATTTCCCAAGTCATAAGGAAACAAAGATCACACACAGCTATCTTCCTTCTTCCCCCTTCACAGCACCACTCCATCTAAACACCCCTCACAGTTGAGACTGTCCTTTTTACTCATACTTTTTCCAGTAAGCTCAACTAAGCTGCTATTAAATTCATGTCAAAAAAAAAAAAAACAAGGGTGGTGTAAGATAGTTGAGCAAATAATAATAACACACTGACTTTGAGCATATTTGATTTTCCAGATTTGGCACTATATTAATGTCAGGGTATGGGGTCCATTTATTCTGAAACCTGTACACACATGTGTGCATACATGCACTGTTTCTATCAATCATACATGAGCATAATGGCCTACTGATTCCTCTGTCCTCTGCCCCAAAGTACATATTTGTTTTATGACCAGAGACGTGAAAAGTTCATTCATGTCAAAATGGGCTGGTAAGTATAAACACACTACTTCACTTGAGCAGAATGAAGAAAGATCCCTGGTGTGTAATCTGGAGATTGGCTCTCTACTGAGATAGCACAGGTTTTGTATGACTAGCTGCAGCTCACAACAACAACAAAAATGTAACCTTTAAATAGAGGCACCAAAATAATTTAAAACAGATTGGAGGGTTTACAGAGCTACCCTAGTAAGCAGCTTATATTTCAGTTCCTCCCCTCCAGGGACTACCTATTTGGTGTTCAAAGTTCATCTCATAATACAGCTGCTTATGTTCACATTTTCCACAATGTGGTATGGCAGAAATGTCCATGAAATGAAATACAAAATAAAATATGAAGCATTTTAAAAAATGGTCTCTCCAACAATAGATTAGCTGTTACTGGGCAAAGGGGAAATCATTGAAAGGCTTTTTAAAACGAAGTCCTCGAGTAGAAGAAGAAGGGAAGAGAAGAGAAGAAAGATAGGGTAAATTTAAATCCTTCCCAGGTTCACAGGTTTGCACTGGGATAAAGCTGAGAGAAAGGAGGAGAGAAGAAGAAGAAAAGAGGACAGAAGGGGAGAGGAGAGGAGCAAAACTTGAAGATTTGGGAAGAATTTAAATTTTAGAAGCTATAAAAAGCAAAGGCAAGAGCCCACAGGTTATATAACCCATTATATTTTTTCCTTTATTAAAAAGAGACTTTGTAATTCATTTGGAGTTTTCCTCTACCAGTCAAAGAACACATAATTATATTATTTTTTAAATCAATTTATCACTTTATTCCATTCTATGGTGTATCTTCCATTATGGGAACCATAGATTTTGCACCTGGCTTTAGTCAAGAATTGGCTTTTCAAACAATATATTTTCCAGTTTTAATTAAAGGGAATAGTAGTATTAGTTGTATGGGCTGAGGTTTTGAAGGGAGGAGGATGTACTCTGTTCAGTGATTATAGCTTCAGAGGAAAGATTCTTTGCTGACTATATCAACACTTTGAGACCTATTTTTAACCAGCCTTGTTACCTACACCTGCATAGCTTACAGGGACTCCTGCCTTCCATGTGCATAGTAAATAGTATTACAAATTAGAGAAAAGTAATCAGGGAGACCCAATGGAAAAATTGCAGTTTGTCTATATGAGAACTATCACTGTGGTTCTCTTTGGCTATGCTCCCAGAAAATTCATAAATATTCCAATATGATTTCTTTCTCTAGGTTTTAAATTTATCCTTAAAAATGTTAAAATGCAAAGTGTTAACTCTCAAATTGTCAGCCCTAAGTTTCATGCCCATTCCCTAATTGCTGCAATATTCTTTGCTGGCTATTTAGAGGCCTTGCATACTTCCTGATAGATATCCACTGGGGTTGGGGGCAGGGGGAATACACAATGATGATCTCTATCCAACCAGTACAACACCCTCTGCATGTCTCTCCCCAGTGCACTGAACAATGTCAGAGCTGACAGCCAAGGCTTAGTGTAATGGGTCAATGATTTTTTTTCCCTCTAGATCCAAGAGTAAAGTCAACTCATGGACTGGATACAGGATAGGATGTGGAAGAATTTTCTGCATCTTCCAAATTGTGACAAAATTCATTTTGGGGTGTGGTTGGTACATTGAAAAGAATCTGGCTGTATATTTGTAAATGGTTCTAAACTTGCTTCTATTTTGTCCCTGGTAATAGTCGATATGTATAGATAATTCCCTAGGGCCTCCCTTCATCGTTGCCTCCCATGTTCTATGTATTTTATGGATTAAAATACACCCTAAGCTCAATACCCCACTGCAGCGAAATATTTTAGCCTATTGACCAAAAGAGACTTTTATTTCCGAACAAGGCATTAATAAAATTACAGAAATAAAATAACAACAGAATACCATCCCCCTAAACTTTTAACTTATTCTGCCACAAAAATACAAATATATACATTCAGTGGAAGCAGAAGAACCAGACAGGGATCATTTGCATCCATGTGCAAGGAAACCCTGTTCCAGGGCACATCTAGAGAGAGACAACTCCTGCCAAGCTGATGTTTTCTGTTTTGATCATACTGCTCTAGGCTGAACCTGTTCCTAATCAGTCATAAGCACTACATTGAAGCTATGCACTTTGGACATCTCTACTGCTTTTTTGGGGAGGCAACATATCTCTGTTCCCTGGTTGGTTAACCAACTTTGTCTGTCATCTCCACCATCTGCTAGAAGTGTGCTGTGGTTAACAAGCCTCTAACCTGCATAGATTCTAAAAAGGGATAGAAATATAGACTTAAACTCTCACAAGGCCCCAACAGGAGCTTACAGTTCTTTTAGCTTCGAGCTGGACCTGTGTGTGTATTTGTGTTTATTTACCCACATCAGACCCCAGATGTAGTCTTTAGAAACAACTTGTCTCACCCTCAACCCACTGGTAGTAATGTGATTGAAAAGTTTCCACCTAAAAGAAAAAGCCAATAGCTATGAAGCTCTCTGAAATGTTCTAATTCAACATCATCACCAGAAGATACAGAGGATGAGATTAGGTCCATCTTTATGAACTCTAGTTAGAACTCATTTTCATTCATGAATATGTGCAAAATTCCTGTCTTCTGCTGTCTCCCTCGTGTCCCTCAGTTCAGCTGTCACTTAAATTATCCTCATAAGTGTCATACTTACATGGCTGAGGTAAATATATCCAGGACTATTTCCTCAAACAGCAAAGAAGCTGACCATTTTAAACATCCTTCCATTAAATTTCTGTTTCTTAGGTAAACAACAACCACTGTGTTAATTAAAGAAGGTTAAAAGGCAGTTAAATCTTCTCCCTCTTCCCCTAATAACACATCAGAGTCTGGTTTTCCTAAGCATAGGTGACCCTTCACAGTTTACAAAATATATTATACAAAATTCTCTTTTGATTCTCAGAACAACCTGTAAGTCAGATAGAATTAATACACTTTCTCCCAGCTCCTATGATTTCATCTGAAGAGGGAATTCCCAAAAAGGAAGGAAGTTTCTTGTACCAATGTAAATTAGCAAATGCTCAGAATCTTATGCTTTTGCAAAGTTGCCTCTGAGTTCAAAGAGGACTAGCATCTTTAATGTGAGGCCTTTTTCAGGGATGCTCATCTATTGTCTAACTCTCACTTGTAGCTCCAAGAAGCTGTGGAATGCATGAATAGAGGTCATCCCTAATAAGCATCTTTTGGCAAACAGGCTAAACCAGGTTGAGGGCAATTGATAGGTCTCCAACACATGGATGAGTTAAGGGAATCTGTATGCGATGCATATGAAGATTCTCTCCCACTATAGAACGAGTGCTTGAGAACAATTTGTTCCAGTGTCCAGGAAGGTGACTGAAGCAAGTGCTGTTGGTCAGGCTTTGAAACCTCCAAAGTTGTCCTCTGCTTCCTGAGCCATTACCAGTGATCATGACTGGTTTTTGCCTTCATTAGACTTCAATGACTGGAAGAGAGAGTGAGGCTGATGACTTTGTTCAGCTCTACCTCATTTAAATCCAGTTCACCAGTAGATGTCATTGATCCTCTTTAAAAATAAAGGACAACCAACCACATCATTTCCCAAGTCATAGACAGTACGTATAGGAGGCAAGCCTCAAATTTAGGTCTTCCTGACTCTAAGACTACTTCTCTATCCTACTATCCTGCTACTTCCAATATATTTACATAGGTTTCTATAAAACTTAGATAAATTACTTCATAACTCATATTTATATAAGTATACAAAGGACTTTTCTCATGATCACCTATCATATATAGAGAGACAAATGCAGTTATTTTAATCCTCATTTTATTGTTGTGGAAACTGAGACACAAAAGAGGTTTACTGACTTGACTTACCCAAGGTCACATTTCTATTAAATAACATCAAGGAACTGAATTTGTTTCTTCTGGCCAAAATTTAGTGAGTTTTCCCAACATCATCCCATTGATACCTTCCTCATCCTTCTGAGATGTTTTTCATGTTGTCATATAGACACATAGATTTATATATATTTATGACATAGTCATTGACCTACAAATATGATAGCAAAATCCACCATTATTAAGAAGATTTTCTTTAAAAAGAGGAATTTGGGCAGGTAGGTAGTACAGTAGATAGAGGGCAAGGTCTAGAGTTGGGAAGATCTGGGTTCAAACCTGGCCTACTACACTTCCTAGCTGTGTGATCCTAAGGACAAGTCACTTAACCTCAATTGCATAGCCACTCTCCTGCCTTAAAATTGAAACTAGATCAGAAGGTAAGCATTTAAAAAAAGAAAGAGGAATTGTCTCTAGAAGTATGATCCTATAAATAATGTTAAAGAAAGAATATGGGGCTTTCTTATCTTCTCATTGAGTGATGGAGGGTTAGGGAAGGAACTGAAAAAAAAAGAATTAAAAAATCCTTATGCTATAAGAAAAAGGATGTTTTTATTTTAATAGAAAGAATATGGGAGTAGAACCAGAAAATGATGTCTGTGCTAGTCCCATTTGTCTCACTGATTCGCTGTATGATATGGACATAAATCTTTTTGTCTCAAATTTCTCATGTACAATTGGGAAAATATTCTATGTCCACTGTACAATGTTGATGTGATTCTTAAATGAACTTATGTTTATAAAAGTGACTTTAAAAAAGGATAAAGGTATTCTGAATATATTTTAGTAGGACATAAATTGTTTTCTTTCAAATCTTGTTGTTCTACCCTATCTTACCTAGTGCTCCTCATGAACAAATGTGACATTTGTGAAAATCAGTACCTATAGAATGAAATGTTTAAAACCACATGAGGCTAATTGACCCTGCCTGTATTTAAACTATGGCCTTAATAGAACTATGCTAACTTGATTAGACATTTAAATAAGGGCTTGACCAGGATAAAATACAAAGGAAAAATAAAATCTCAGGTTTTTCCCCAGAAATGTGTTAATGGTGATGTGGAGTACCTTGCAAAGTACCTAAGAGGCAAAAGACCTGCCCCCACATCTTAGGCCCAATACTTGCTAGCTGTGCAATCATAAGCCAGCAGTTTACTAAAAGCAATCATGTATTAATATCTCACAACCCTAGATTCCTCATCTCTATAAAAGGAATAGGAATACTTGTACCATTTATCTCACATTTATTTTGTGAGGAAATTGACTTGTAAAGTTTAAATCACTATATAAATATGAGATTAATATTTTAAAATAGCATATGTTTGGTTCATATTCTTTTACATATCACTACTAATTAATAGCTGCCAGAAATAATAAAAGAGAAACTTTTTAAAATGCAAAAATTTCTGAAAAAGAGAGACAACGAACAATGAAATATTTTTCATGGTTTAAGTGAAACTCAATTAAATGAACCTTGAAGTCCATTCAGAAAGTTCAGTTGGAAGTGAATTTAATCTTACAAGATCAGAGCACCTTCATCTGTGCTAACTATGCTCTCTACAAAATAAAAAAATAAATCTATCAAATAGAGGATTCATGTAGAAATGGAAATAACAGAAGGAATACCTGAAAATTAATTATTTTAACAGCTGAGTTCACTGTCTTGCTATTGACATAAGTAAAATTAATCCACAGAATTGTTATGATACTCAGCCAATATTACCCTGAAAACATCTGACACACTTAAACATATGAGGATAACAGTGACTTACTTAGCCAAATGTCTATTTTCTTGCCCATAAAATATATTTCTACAGAATTCTCTGTGTATGTGTGTACAACTGCTATCTTTCTTCTTCTTGATAATTTGCAGACAAGTTAATATTGTAATTTAAATTTCCTTTCAATGGCCATCTTCTGTTTCACAAGTAAGTCAAAAGTTTGCTGACTGACTAAGATGCTTCATGGACTTTTTTGTGCTTGTTGTAAAAGTTAGTTTAAATTACTATAACTAGCAAATGAAATTATTTCAATTGATATTGATATTGTTTCTGTTGCTCATTTCCCATTTTTATGTTTTATACCAGTGATGGGCAAACTTTTTAAAGAGGGGGCCAAAGGAAAAGAAATGCTTATCTGTCGGTCTGTTTCTAAGGCAACTCTTTAGAAGTTTCATTGTATTGTATCCTACTCATTGTATTTGTCAGATTAGGAATAATGTCCTGCAGCAGGATAGAAAATGCACTGGGCAGCATCTGGCCTGCCGGCAGTAGTTTACCCATCACTATTTTATACCTTATTTAAATAATTTTAAATTAGTAAATTAAATTAAAAATTTTAAATGATTTAAGATTTAAATAATTAGAATAATTTATAAAATTTAAAATCTTTTTAATTTAATGCAGGTCATATCTTTTTTATTTTAATTACGCTTTCTTCTTATTATAGAGTACAATAATCTATGACTGACTAAACAGACAAGTAAGGTTCCTCCCTCTAGGAATTAGAAGTTATTTTCTGTTGGCTAAAATGAAGTCCATTTCTTTTGTTGTGATTTTGGGCTTGCCATATTTAATACCTATTGATTCCTTTTTCTTTTTTGAAGAAAAATGATATGGAGTCAGTGAATAGAGTGGTTAAATGCTACTATATACTTGATATGATATTTTTTTGTGTAATTTGCCAGTAATTGGCATCTTATTTCTTCTTCCTGTACCATGCTTCCTCACCTATTTCTTCCATCATTTTTCCATTTTGTACTGAAGTTACAGAGTATCAGAATGTATATTCATTTGATCTGGAGATTCTTATCAAAAGCAAAAAAAAATTCCTTACCTTTTATCCTGAGTCATGAATATTGATGCTTATTTGTAATTATTTCAGTGATTCTTAATCACTTAATTAAAGTGATCACTTAAAAGTATTTTGGCAAATACTTTTTATTAACAATGTAATATTTGATGATCCAATATCCTATGAAATAATATTTCATATAGATTTTGGATTTTTTCTAAAATCCACTTTATCGACTGCTACTTTGTTTTCATTTCCAATAAATACTCATGAGTCATTACCCCACCCCATCTTTCATTATTACTGTAGAGGGAAACACCAATCTACCAGTCCCTCAGGCTCACAACATAGGAGTCATCCTGAACTCTTCACTACATCCCCTCCACCTCCATACTGAAACTGTTACCAAGTTCTGTGGATTTGCTTGCTATAACATCTTTTTTATTTCCTCTGTTCTCTGTTCTGACACAAGAATCATCCATACTTGGACACTCATTCCCCCCCTTCTTGGACTATTGCAATAGCCACCTAGTGGATGTACTTACTTCAAGGCTCTTCCAACTCCAATCCACAATCCATTCAGCCAGAAAAGTGTTTTTTTCTAAAGCACAGGTCTGAGATTCTACTTGATAAATTCCAGTGATTGGATTCCTATTACTTAAAAGATCAAATGCAAAATACTCTGGCATCCTAGCCCTTTTTAATATGCCCTTCTGCTACATTTCCAGTCTTCTTATGCCTTACTACCCACCATATTCTTTTTTTACCTAGTGATACTGACATACTGGCTATTCCAGAAACAAGATACTCCAACTCTCAGTTCTGGAGCTCAGGGGATGTTGTTTATTGACCATAGCTGGAATATTCTCCCTCCTTAACTCTACCTACTAACTTCCCTGGTTGCCTTTAAGTCCCTAAGAAAATTTCTTCAGCAAGTCTTTTTCAACCCCTCTTTATCCTAGTGCCTTTTCTTTGGGGATTATTTCTTATTTATCCTGCATATAGCTTCTTTTGTATACATTTGTTTGGATATTATCTCTTTCATTTGATTGTAATCTTCTTGAGAGTTGGGTATTTTTTTTGGTCCTCAGCACATTGCCTAGCACATAAAATATGCTAACTGAATATTCATTGGTTGATTGATAATTAATCTTTCTAATTATCTTCCATTTCCATTTTTATGATTTTGTTTATTGCAAAATGTTAAAATTGATATGATTCAGGCCCTCCCTTGGTATGTCAAGGCATTGGTTATTAAAAAAGAATTTCATATTTAGAGTACCAATAGCCAAACTAAAGTCTGCTGATAGTTTAAAAACTGTGATTCTAAGTCTACCATGTTTTCTGCCACACCCGCAAAATGTTCCTTAGAGTTATAACACTCTGTCAGCTCCTGCAGTGATAGTGAGAGAGCAGCAGGAAAGGGAGTAGAAGATGATAAAAATTGTGTCTGAGAACACCAATAAGGACCTTTATATGTCTCCTCTCTTCTCCCTTCAACATACTCATTAGGATGACACATGAATTAAGAGAGTACTCAAAGTATTAATAAGAATCAAGCAGTCTTTTGTAAGCAATACTTTAAAAAATCCACATCTTTATCATATCATAATTGATTAAAAGTATATGTCAATTATTAAAAAGCATTCAATATGACAATACAAAATTGAATGACTATATCTAACTTGATATAGTGTCATTCAGGAGTCCTTGGAAAAGTAGGAAAAAAGTACTTCGTTCAATGACCCTCCAATAATCAAGATCTCAAAAGGTTTGAAACTTTTGCTCCCCAAAAGTATTCTCTGCTATATAAGAGGAAATCTAGGGCAGAATCCAGGTCAATAAGGGATTCCATATACATGATGAAGTTCTCCAGATGCTTTTATTTGTGGTTGACATTATGTTTATTCCACCAAGCTCCAAGGTATTGCAGAAGCTCCTGAAAGAGGTTTGTAATCACTCAGTGGAATTTGGCCTGTTTATTCACACAGGAAAAACCAAATGGATGAAGAATGTCTATTACCTAGATTTCTACATGTATTTAAATGGACCTCCAACAAAGCTTGTTCACTAGTATGTATGTCAAAGACAAAAAATATAGATAGACAATGAAATGTGCCTAAAGTTGTGAAGGAGAAAAGTGAGCTAGATGGTTTCCAAAAATTTGTAGAGTAGCTTAATTAACATGGAATGTCTTATAAAATATAATCTTTTCAAAACACACATTTCTATCAGTATTTCTATATGGCAACAAAACCTTAAATAACATTGCCTTTAAAAAAAAAAGCTAAAGGACAATGTAAAGGTGAATTGCAGATAAGAAGGCTGAAACCAATAACCAAGGAGGATCTCCAAAGAACAGGAATAATGGATGTCATCAAGAAAATGCATGACAGATGAATGAGAATTGCACAGAATGCACAGGGAGGGATGAGTTGCAGTCTGCATTATTGTAGAGATTTTCAAATCAATGAGGTCACTGATCCATTTGATATTTTTGTTAATTATGGAGGATTTAGATAATGGCTTAAATGAGAATCAAAGTAAGGAATATTGCAGTCTGCAGTGTTAGAGGCAGTACCCAGCTGAAGGGATACAAGATCCATTTACATACTCTATTATCACACATATAAAATATGTTACTTTCTATAATTTTAACATTTTTATTTAAGACATTCAAAAACCATTTCCACTCTATTTAACCTATGAGCTATATTTCCTAATAACTAATCATTTGAAAAAATATATTTCAAATCCTGTACTTTCTACTAGCCTTTCTCTTTGCTATGTTATCTTTGACTCAACTTTTAGTAACTCATGAATTTTGTAAAAGTGAAGACCAGTTGTTTCTAATGCCTTTTGTGTTTAACTTTGATAAAATGAGTTATAACAAGGGTTATTACTTTGTATTTGCATATTTACAATATATAGTATCATATTTATGGCCTTTCACTCCAAATGAAATATGGAATTAGAATCACTAAGTTAGAAATCTTCGTAAAGTCCCTGCAGGGTGTTTATTGGGTCACAAAGTTTGGGTCTTTTTATAACTGAAACTATAGACTGTTTATAGACAGCATAATATAGACACTAAAACACTGGATACTTGACTTCTAATCCTAGTCCTTTTATCAAAAGACTCTGAGACTTTAGGGAATTGATTGCTTTTATATATTCAGGACTCAATTTCCCCATCTGTAAAATAAGTGGGTTGAACTAAACAATTTCTAAAGTACTTTTCAATTTCAATATTTTATGACTTTCCATCTTTAATGCTTTATTACTCTAAGTGTTCTGTTATGTATAAAATATGTGAAAAAGGAAATCCTCTTTCAGACTTGACTGGTCACGTCTGTATATTAAAGGCTAGGAATGTGATTATTCAGGCAATAGAAACAAGGACCTTGGCTCCTAGATTTAACTAGTCTCAATTCATTTATTTCCATTTACTATTTTTTTAAACCCTTACCTTCCAACTTAGAATTGATACTGTGTATTGGTTGTAAGTCAGAAGAGTGGTAAGGGCTAGGCAATGGGGGTTAAGTGACTTGTCCAGGGTCACATAGCTAGGAGGTGTCTGAAGCCAGATTTCAAGCCAAGACCTCTCCTCTCTAGGCCTGACTCTCAATCCAATGAGCTACCCAGCTGCCCTCTCCATTCACTTTTCTAATGAGAGAAGAGAATACCAAATCATAAAACTCTTTGGTATCTGTTACACAAATAAACCTGAATTGGTTTTTAACTTCATTTTCTGAGATTAGTAATTGGGAAAACTATGTAATCTTTACCATAAAGTAGAATGAAATCTCTGAGAGGGAACCTCTTCCAAACCCCAGGACTAAAGACAAAGCTAATTCTAGAAGGATTAGTTACGATGGAACACCCTATTCCTGATTTTAAAGAACCTGAGTCTTCAGGGAACAAAAAGCCTCACTGGTCAAGATTCTCAGGAGACAAGACAGCCAAGGATTTTTAGTGGTCTTAGCAAAAGAATTTTCTACCTTTATCTAAAGCAACCAATGTGAGGAACTCTTCACGAATGCCTCCTGTTCGTATATTTTATCTATATGTGCCCTCGTCACATGTCTTACCTATGAAACACATGTAAATAGAAATTTGGAGTTGAAGTTAGAAAGATTAGAGCTTGAATCCTACCTCAGGCAATTACTAGCTATTTTATCTGGGGCAAGTCACTCTATACTTTTGAGTGTTAAGTTTCCCCCTCTGTAAAATGGGGCTGGTTACACATTGTACATATATTTATGAGGTTGTTGTAAAGATGGAATGACATATTTGAAGCACTTGACCAATTTTAAAGTATTCTTTCTAGTGATATATGTATATATAAATGTATAGTGCATATTTGTAGGAGAGTACTCCCAAGTTCAATGTGCAAATTATTTTATTGCTACTTTTCTAATTATACTATTTTATTAAAGACCTTTGTTTTGGACTAGTTATATCCGCTGCCTAATGATTACATGTAGCCCATCTCTGTAGGGGATTGAGCCTGGGGTAGCTTTATGCTAAAAAAACTTGCCCTGTGAGTTGGAGCTCTTATCCTAGAACAGCTTTTTTTTAACATCAACATTGCCAATATACAGGAGACTGTATATTAGATTTGACAATCTGTAGTAGATACTTTAACCACCTATAAACCTCCAATATATTTCCAAAGCCAAAGAAGAACATCAAGCGCAGAGTCAGTAAATCTAAGAATTTTTCATACCTTCTGGCCAATGTCTTAGCCAGTATTTTATTCTGTGATAGTATAGGTTGCATGTCATTCTTCCTTTCCATTTGGAGGTAACTCTAATGAAAATGGAGTTGTGCAGCCACCATTTTCTTGGGTTTACCTTTCAATGAATGCCAATTTACAGTGTAATTGATTACTCCAGGAACTTTCTAAATATCAATAATATCTAGAAAGGTTAAGCTAGGGTCACAGAGTAACTGGACATATACTTCTTATTGATAATACCCTCAATAATGAAACTGTTTAGAGTGTGAAATACATCAAACATGTTTGTTTCTTTGCTGCTTTATTGCCCTATAAGCAAAACATATGTATATATAGCCAATGAAGCTAACCGGCTTTGGATTTATTGCTTTATCACCTAAACTGTGTCCCATTGACTTTATAGAAAGTGACAGTATGACATCAGGATGAGATAAAAAAGTTGTAGTGTCATACCTCAGGACTCAGGAGAAGCAAGCTAGTCTTTTGAAAGTATCACTATAAAGTTCAAACTAAATTTTCAATTAAAATCAATTTAACAAATACTGACAAAGTTATCAAAATGAATCAAACTCCATACATGGCTTAGGAAAACATGATCTAGAAGGGCAGGAGGGAGTGATAAAATAACTACACAGCTAACTATATTGAGAGGTGACATACAAGAGGCAAATAAAATTTGAGAATATGAAGAAAGAGGCCACATAAACTGGAGGGAAGGAATTGGCAATGGGGAAAGTTTCATTAAGAAGGCATTATTTGAACTTCTTTGAAAGTGAGGCAATAGGAATGGGTTGGAGAGAGGGCAGAGAATATGCATTTCAAGAGGTTCTAATTCTTTTCTCACAACTGCTTGATTGGTTGTTGTCCTTCATACTTGAAGAGGATCAATATGACATCACTATGTCAAGGCCAATGTGTGATATATCCAACTACAGCTGCATCAGACCAATATAAGTTCATTTGGAAGGCTCTACCTCAGACTAGACACAAATGGGTGGTATGAACATTTGGGATGGAGATATCTCGTTGTATCTTTTTCTGGCCTCCATGTGAGTGCTTGCCTTGTGTGGGTTCTCTGTAAAATAATCTTTTAGGCAAAGGCAAATGTAAGTTGGGCACCCAAACAACATGGCCATCCCTTTGGAATTGTGCTTTCTGCCATAGAGTTCAAATGCTTGGCAGTTGAACTAAAGAAAGAACCTAAGTGTTTGGTACCTTATCTTGTCAAGTGATCTTCAGAATCTTTCTTAGATAATTCAAATGGAAGTGATTCAATTTCCTGGCATGGTACTGGTATACTGTCCAAGCTTTTCACAATGAGGTCAGCATAATGGCTTTGTAGACAATAGGCTTGTAGGCAGCCTAATACTTACTCTTTTCTTCCACATTTCCCTTTGGAGCCTCCCAAACACTGAGCTAGCTCTGACAAGGCATGCATTGACCTATCATTCATATGCACATCCCTAGAAAATATACTGCCAAGGTAAGTGAATTTATCCACAGCATTCAGAATTTCTCCATTTTCTCTAACTGATGGTTCTACTTACAAATGGTGCCATGCTGGCTGGTGGAGAACCTCTGTTTTCTTTGTTGAGCCAAAATTAGGACAAGTGGCAGAGAATCAGCCCATGCTCTGTTATGTCTCAGCCTCAGAGTGCACATTGAGTGCACAATCATCTGCAAACAAAAATTCATGCATCATCTCACCCACCCATCCATTTTATTCTTAGCTTATAGCCTTTATGAGTGAAATAGTTTACAACCTATGAGGTAGCTGACCTTGATGCCATTTTGGTTCTCATTGAGATTGTCCAATAACATCACTGAAAACCCCATGCTGAATAACATGAGAACAAGCACATAGTCCTGTTTTATACTCCGTTCTGCTACGTGTATGACTTTTCACAAGTCCTTTAAGCTCTCTGGGCCCTGGTTTCTTCAATGCTAATGGGAATTAGATAAGATGATCTTCAGATCTAAATCATATGATTCTAATTAAAGAAGGGTAAAATTGCAGCAGGTTTTGATCTAGCAGGAAACTCATTTCAGGAAAGAGTATAAGGAAGATCATGCAGCTGGCAAAGTTGGGGCATGTTTTTGGAAGAGCAAGGTTTCCAGGGAGCTTGGAATGTAGGATATGCATTAGAGACCAATGGTGAGAACATGAAAGGTATTTCAAAATTTTTTAGCAAGGGAGTGATATGAGAGGAGCTATGCTTTAGCCTAGTACTTCAGTGAAGGGCAGATACAAGTACCCTACAATTCCTAATTTCAGACAGCTAAATATTTCATATTTTCCTTTGGAATTCCCACACAGACCAGCCTGCCTGCTTATAGGGTATGGTACAGGTAAAGCTAGAAGGCAGGTTGCTTCACAGCAGTTCTGCTGGAAGCTGACTGGAGCACTGCTCCCCACTGTGTTTGACCCAGCTTCCTTGAATCATTTCATTGCTGTGATAGAAACATTTTCACTTCATCAAGAACAGGTCATGCCAAACTGACCTCATTTCCTCTTTTGACAGGGTTACTAGACTGGTATATTGGGGAAATGGTGGAGACATAGCTCATCTAGATTCCAGGAAAGCATGTGACAAAGAGACTCTCATGGTATATAGAGAAGATGGAAAGATATGGGTTAGCCAATAATATAGTATATGGATGCAAAACTGATTAAGGGATGAGATCCAAAGAGTAGCAACTTGACATCAACTTGGAATGAGGATATCTAATGCAGTGACCCAGGGATTTATCCTTGACCCTATGCTGTGTTATATTTATATCAATGACAGTCAAAAAAAGTATTTGAATACTTATCATTTGGATAAAAAAATTAGACCTATTCTCTTTGGTCAAAAGGACAAAATTAGGAATAGCAGGTAAAAGACATAGGCAGGTTTTGTCATTATGTCAGTAAAAAAAAATCATAACAACTAGAGCTATCTAAAAATGGGATTAGTTGTCTAAGGAAGTAGTGGGTCTTCCCTCACTGGGGATGTTCAAGAAAACATCTGAAGGACCAAATGTTGGGGATAACAAAATAGAGATTCTTATCATCTATAGACTGCAGTAGATGGCCTCCAAAGTCTTTTTAAATCCCAGCATCCTGTGACAAGTGATAAGACCCAGTCCTTTGGTCCCTTATCTTATGCTACAATAATTCACAATTAGAATTCAAGCTTCTCCTATACTCATCCACCTTTATGAACATGCAAATAGTTTTGTCTCTTAGCCAATCAAATCTCCTTCACCTAAGAACTGAGGTTCCCATTCTGGTATTTGCAAATGAGATTCCAGTTGGTACAGTTTCTATTCTTCTGTCCCTCTCTTCCCTGGGTAAGTATTCACTGAGCTAAAAACATTTACTCATTCAACATCATCTAAGGAACATTTATCAGTGCAAAGATGATTACTAACCATTATCAATTTGTATCCCATTCTGTCACTGAGATGAAGGTAAAAATGTTCTATCTTCTATTTTCTCTTTGTCCTTTCCTAACATTTTCCTTATAGGTCTCTATTTTGGAAAATATCAGAAAAAAAGTCTTTTTTTACCACCAAGGAATAAAGCATGCTTCTGAATATTCTTCTAGTTCTTTTTTCTCCTGTTCATGTTAAAACAAAACAAAACAAAACAAAAAACATGCCTTTCATTAATTATTATTGTTTAGCAACATCTGAGATAGTAGTATACTTGTAAGACCACTGTTGCTTCTGCTTAAGGATAACTACTTTTTTTAGAATTTACTGAATGCCAACAAAGGAGATTTAATTTTCAACCATTTCTCTCGATTCAGGAATAGACAAAATTATTATTCATCTGAGCATTACTTAATTTGATAAGAAAAAAAGGCAAAACCAGAAAATGGGAACATGTTTATTGCCTATTCAAGGATACTAGTGAATTTTTATGGAAGCATTCTCTCTCTCTCTCTCTCTCTCTCTCTCTCTCTCTCTCTCTATATA
>NC_058132.1:261517833-261537065 GCF_016433145.1 Gracilinanus agilis | reverse complement strand
TATATATATATATATATATATATATATATATATATATATATATATATATATATATTTCTGTGCCTTCTTTTTCCTCTTATGAAATCCAGAGGACTCTGATTTGAGGGTGACCCTCTCTCGTGTATGAGGTATTTTATATTGACTTGTCAGAGGTAGATGAATTGTATGCTCTATAAATTCTACAGTAATTGTGTCCATTCTGTAATTCTGCTTTAGTATGGCAGTTAACTGTAAAATTACTGAAAAGTAAAACAATGCAGGTCAAAAGTATTAAACTGTCATGGCCATCAAGACCAAATAATAGCAAGGAAGTATCAGCAGAAACCAACATTTAGCTACTGAATGCATATACATAATACAACAATCATTTTTCTGGGCATTAGAGTCAGGATATATAGGTCTGAGCACCAGCTCCAATATTTGCTAGCTTTGGGATCATGGACAAATCATTTATTTCTCAAAAATGTAGCTTGCTTGGACCCTAGACTTAGAGCTAGAAGAAACTAGAAGAAACTAGTTTAAGATTTCTTAAACTGGGATCTATGGATCACTTGATTTTTCAGAGGTTCATTAACTGGACAGATAAAAATTTGCATCTTTATTTCAACATAATTGGTTTATTTTGTAATCCTAGGACTTTTATTTTGTGTATTTTAAAACATCATTCTGACACTTATTAGCTCTGTGATTTTAGTAAGTCACTTCACATTTTCCAGTCTCCTTTCTCATCTGTATAAATGGAGATAAGAAGAATAATTGTACCAACTCCCTAGGTTGTTGTGAAAACAAAAGGAGAAAATATTTTAAAGCACTTTATAAACCTTAATGTATTTATAATTGCTATATATAATGCTAGCTATAATAAGAATACTAATAATAATATTGTCTATATACTTCCCCCGACTAACAAAGGCGTCCATGACACAAAAACGTTTAAGAACCTCTTGTTTTAGTTCAGTGATGGCAAACCTTTTAGAGACTGAGTGCCCAAATTGCAACTCTCACACCTCATATGAACTGTCCCCTTACTATAGACAGGGGAGGGAGGAAACACTCCCATTGGTCTGCTGGGCAGAAGGGTGGGTGAAGGGAGAAATGTCCTCAGGCATGGTGGAGAGGAAGAGAGTAACAATTTCCTCTCTCACACATGCCATAGGTTCACCAACATGGTTCTAGTTCAACCCCCTTTATAAAAGAGGAAGCACTCTCAGTGAAGTACAGTGACTTTCCCAAGGTCTCACATCAAGCAAGAGACAAAGACAAGGTTGATACTCTAGTACTTTGACTCCAAATCCATCACTCTTTCCTTTTATCCAGCTGATTCTTTTCTTTTTCTCTGTCAACTATTTATCATCCTCCCAGGTGCCTCACCTGCAAAATGTAGATAAGAATATTTATAGTGCCTACTTCCCATGGTGATTTTGAGGAAAGAGTTTCACAATTTACAAAGTGCTATAATAATGAGTTATTGTTATTATTAGTATTATCAGGGCAAGGTGATGAGAAGCACACAGGGCAGTAGCATTAACAGAGAGTGGTGCTGATGCCAACCAATTAATCGTTACTGCTTTGAACAGATACTTTCCAGTCTGTAACCTCGAGAGCTTCAGGACTGTAAATAAATGAATTGTGTTCTGCTGGGAAGAGTACGGAATTAAGGGGAACAGTAATAGCTTTTATCCCCTATGCCCCACTTTTTTTTTCCTAGAATGAATTGTTTTGAGTTGAATAAACCTTGTTCCTTCTCAACCCAGGATTCTTATTGTGCTCAGTCACTGGAGTCTAATCTAGGAAACATCCCTGTCTATTTAGAAGAGTATGGGGAGGGAGTAAAGCTAGAAGAGACCTAAATATTTCTGCTCATCTCCAAATCACAGGGATGCTTTAATTGAACTCATTATAGTCCCAGGGGTTTAGACTACATGAATTCTCAAATTGCTTCTCATTTAAAACTTGTGATCCTGAGTATAGGATGGAGAAAATGAAGCTAAACATCAATTCATCATCATTCTGGCAGACTGGGACCATAAAGGTAGAAATGCAAAACCAAAACCAACTAGGAATATTAGTTGGTTTCAAGTTCAGTACAAGTCAAAAGTACGTGTAACATGGTTGACCAAAAATCCAATGCAATCTTAAACTGCATTAAAATAATTATACTGTCCATGACATGAGTATTAATAGTCCCATTTTACATTTAGAATATTGTTCTTAGTTTTGTGTACTACATATTAGAAAACTCATTAACAAAATGGAACCCAATCAGTGATGGTCCATCAGAATTGTAAAAGGATATCAGGAAATGTTAAAGGACTAGGAATTTTTAGCCTGGAGAAAAAAAATGAGGTTCAGAGGGGAAACAGAAAATAGCTATCTTCAAATATATGAAGTGTGATACTCCAGAAGGGAAAATTAGGAGCAACCAGTAAAAGTTATAGGAAGTATAATTTTGACTCCATTTAGGAAAGAGCTTCCTGACTTATAAATCTGTCCCTAGAAAGAATATCCTACTTAATTAGGTACTGAGTTCCTTTTGAATGGAGGTATCTAGACAATGTAGATTCATACAGCAAATTAAACTTCTAAGGTTCATTCCAGTGCTGATGTTAATATGATTCTAATAGCAAATAAATCTAACAGTCATCGTGGTGCCATAACTAATGGGATTATCCCCTATTTTTCATGGTCTCTTTTGAGCTATACTTCGTGTGTGTGTGTGTGTGTGTGTGTGTGTGTGTGTGTGTGTGTGTGTCTGTGTGTACACATACTCATTCTAATTGGGATATCTTCCCAACAGCACCACCTTTACCAGAAGAACATATTAATAATTGTTGTCCTCAGTATCATTTTCCTTTTTCTTAAATGAGATATAAGGAATTATGAAATAGCAAATCGCCCATCAATTATTCTGTGATGACCATGTGTTTTTGATTCATAGGACACAGTGAAAATCTGTATAGTGGAAATTAGAGCAGCATTTGGGGAGCCAATTCTGCATAGCACTCCCTGCATGATACTGCCATTATTAATAGGGGATGTGAAGAACTCTTCTAAAATGAACAGCAGGACATTAAAGTTCAATGGAAAGGGAACTCAAAGGCTTCATTTAAATTAATGCAGCTTTAGAATGGAGAGCTCTCACTCATGTAAAATCATTATAATTAAACAACATTCCCTGGCCACCACTCCTCTCTATTTGTTCTCTCCCTTTTTAGAATGTAACCTTCTTGAGGGTAAAGACTGTTTTGCTTTTGTATTTGTATTCCTGGTGCTTAGCTTGGTATATAATGCCTATTTTTTTATTCATACGTTCATCATGTATTTAATTCTAAGACAAGAGATGGAATTTAATTAAAAATCATTTTAAATGAGTGAAAGCCATTTTAATATGAGAATCTTTCGTAATTATATCTCCTTATGGAAGCAGAATCCTATATGAAGAATTAAGTAATAATTTAATGTTAATTTACCACAGAACAATATGACTACTATTTCATATAGACTTCAAAGATAGCAGTGAGACATTAAATTGGAGTTTCCAGACACCCAGAACCAGGTAGGTCTATGACTATGCGGGGATTTGGACTTAATGATTTTCATGGTCCCTTCCAGTCATAGATCTATGATCCTTCTAGATTTAGATAAATCACAGAAGTGTATGTTGGGATGAATACTCATTTTTAACATGGTTTTAATTCCAATCATCCTTTAGTCAAGAATGTGGCTAGAGGTAGTGGTCATTAAAGAATAAACCTAACATAAACCTATATAAATATTTAAATTGGCTGTAGTGGTGGATGTGGGCAGTACTTTGAACAATGACTGGAATCTAATAAATGCATTATAAAAGCTTGTCAATTGTTTTACTGGAAAGTGCTGGCTTCATAAAATTAAGAGGAGAAAGCCTTATGAAGGATTTAGGTATTGGGGGAGGGAAGTTTTAAAATCAATGGGACTGAGTGCATCATTCTCATTTATTTCTTATCTAGAGTATGTCAGATGGGGAATTTAAAAGTTTTGTTGAGTGCTAGATTCTATGGAGGCTACCAGAGATATCCCACAGTCTCTTCTGTACCTTCTTGTCTCCCTCCATACTCCTTCTCTTAGTGATCTCATCATCTCCCATGGACTTAATTACCATCTCTATTTTAAGGATTCTTAAATCTATCCATTGTGCCTCCAGTCTCTCCATTGACCTCCAATTTCATATTACTAAATGCTTTTCATTCATCATAAACTGGACATTCAGTAGCTATCTTAAACTCAATATATTAAAAAACAAATTAGTTATCTTTTCCCCTAAATCATCCTCTCCTACCTTCTACTACTGTAGAGAGCAAGACCATTCTTCCAGTTGCTCAAAGCTCAAAATCTAAAATGTTTAGCACTCTCTTATCCATCATGCTCAATCCTTTGGAGCTGCTGATTTCACCTTTGCAATATCTCTCAAATAACTCCCCTTTTCTCTTTTTTACACTGCTGCCAGTGTGGTACAGGTCCTCAAAACTTCATGCCTAGACTTTTTTATTAGCCTACTGATGAGCCTGCCTGCCTCAAATCTTTCCCCACTCCAGTCACCAGAGTAATTTTCCTGAAGTCCAACTATATCAGTCCTCTACTAATAAATTCCAGTGGCTCCCTATTGCCTCCAAAAGCCAATACAAAGCCCTTTCTTTGCTGTTCAGAGCTCTTCCTAACATATCTCCTCCCTTTCCAATCTTCCTATGCCTTACTCCCAAGGAGATACTCTTTAATTTAGTGCCAATGGCCTCCTTATTATTTATCATACAAAACATCTCCAGACATTTTCTCTGGCTGTCCTCATGGCTGGAAGGCTTTTCTTCCTTACCTCTGTCTACTGGCTTCTCTGGCTTCCTTGGAGTCCAACTAAAATTCCATCTTCTACAGGAAACCTTCCCCACCCTCTCTTAATTATAGCACTTCCTCTCTTTTAATTATTCCCCATTTATCCTCTATGCAGCTTGTTTGTAAATATTTGTTTCCTAGTTATCTCCTTCCTTAAACTGGGAACTCCTTGAGAGCAGGGACTATCTTTAGCTTCTTTCTGTATCCCCAGGGCTTAGCACAGAGACTGACAAGGAACAAGGACATAACAAATGTATACTGACTCACTGGAACAGTGGAAAGAGAATTATTTTAGAGTTGGAGAGTTTGTTTAAATTATGTTTCTGATGCTTCCTACCAGTGTGACTTTGGATCAGTCATTTACCCTCCCTAAACTTTAGTTTCTTAGTTTCTTTAAGTGTAAAATGAGGTGACACAACTAGATGATTTCTAAGGTTCTTTACAGTTCTACTACATAATCTTATATGCATGTGTACACACACACACATATACATATATATATATATGAATTTCAATTTGAGAGAATACATGATGAAATTGATACCTGATATTTTATCTTTAAAAAGTTTATCATTTTATAATTTTATGTATAGAATGCTATGTATCTCAGTCTTCCAGATTCTCTGGCTGGTGCCTTGGAAAGCAAACCCTTATAAATGTTCGAGAGAATCACTATTGAGATTTTATGTGCAAGGGAGAAAAGGCATGCATGAGTCTCTCTCTCTAGCCTGTGGGAGCATAACTGCTCTCCACATGCCTGCCCCACTCCTGTCATCCGTGCATTGTGGAGGAGGCTTTGTGAGCCCCCAGGAATTCCCTTGGGGCAGGAAAACAATTCTTAGAGACCCATTTCGACATTTTCTTGTGCATCCATAAGAGACTTGTAGGAAAGTGTCATAACCAGTAACCATGCCTGGCTGCCGGCTGTGGCTCAGTGATTTTCTGTGTGAACTGAGGTATAAGCTGTGGTTTGAGCAGAGACTCTTGGAGAGGGGCCCAGGGAGGCTCCACAGAATTTCAGACAGGAGAAAAGTCAGCAGCATTGAGCTGGGGCTGGCATGACAGGAATGGAGCAGCCATTACCCTATATCGTCTTTTAAAATGAATCTCACATCTCATTCCATACTCCTGAAACATTTAAATACTCCCATCACAGCTAATCTGGATAAGAAGGAAAGGGGAGAACTGTATTGAAAATTTCTATAGGAAAGGAAATGTTTGGAGAGTGTGGAGATGGGTTGACAGAAGAGCTCCATAATCACACAAATTATGATATGAATTTTCTAATCAAATAGTTTTAGTTAATTATTTAATTAACTTAGTTGAACATGAAGGGAGAAAAGTTCTTATACCAACTATATTCATCATTGTAGGTGCTGTATAAAATGAGTTAAAGCATTGATAATCAAACATAACAAACAGCAACATATGAAAAACAAGCACACTCTAATATAAAAATTTTAGTTACATTAATAGAAGTATTCAGGTCATGTACATATATGCATAGGAATCTATTGTGTGTAGTAGAAAGTAAAGCATGTGATATATTTAGGAATGAAATTGAGATTTATTTGGAGAGAACCACATGATAGAGAGTAAATTGTAGAACTCCTGAAGAAGATAGACTCTTCAAATATCTTTGATGTAGAAATGGAAAGACTGAAGAAAGATAGCACCGAGGCATTAATGAGGTTGGGGTGAGTTTTAGGTACAAAAAACTATGTTTAATGGATTTTGCAATATTTTTTAAAAATTCTATCATGCAATATGAGTGTCTTTCTTATAGCATTACTTAGCAAAGTATGATATAGGGGAAAGAGAACATGACCTTTAGTCAAAAGACTTTGGTTTGATCCTTTCTATCTTTTATAATCATGAGCCAGGCAGTGAACATTTCTCAACATATTTCTTCTTCTATAGAATGAGGTGGTCAGAATAGAAGACTTCTAATGTTTATCTATGACTCTATGATCCTAAAATGACAAATATCCCATAATAAACTTCCTTTTTTCCTATTAACATTCTATATTTCTTCCCAATGAAGTCTGACCTTAATTAGAGATCTAATATTATTTCTTTGCAGGGGAAGTGACAGCCTTGATATTTGATATCATACATGCATATATACAAATATATTCACTTGGATTATCTACCTTCAACTCAAACTCATGTCTAAATCTGAGTTCTTTATCTTTTCTCTCAATACCTAGGCCCCTACCTTCATGACTTCTCTATTTTACTTAGTGTCACTGACATTTACTCAGTTGCCCAAGCTATATGAATTGTGCTAGTGAGTCTGTATTCAAAAAAAAATACAATTTCATATTATCTCTGCTACCACTCTGGCATAGGTCTCTGTTTGTTGTTGTTCAATTGTTTTGGTTTTGTCCAATTCTTTATGACCCCATTTGAGGTTTACTTAGCAAAGATACAGGGATACCTTGCCATTTTTCTCTCCAGTTGATTTTATAGATGAGGAAACTGAAGCACACAGGATTAAATAACTTGTCCCTGGTCACATAGCTAGTAAGTGTCTAAGGTGGGATTTGAACTCAGGAACATGAGTCTTCATCACTTCAGGCCTGATAACCTATCCAATGCAGCACCTAGTTGCCCAGATCTTCATTACCATCTTTCTAAATGATTATATGACTGCTAGGTGGTGCAGTAGAGATTGCTGGGCTTTGAGTCAGGAAGACTCAGAGTTCAAATCCTTCCTCAGACCCTTACTAGCTATGTGACTCTGGGAAAGTCACAACACTATTTGCCTCAGTTTCCTCACCTATAAAATAAGTTGGAGAAGGAAATGGCAAACTACCCTAGTATCTTTACCAAGATAACTCCAGATGGGTTCACAAGGAGTTTGACATGACTGGAAAATGACCAAACAACAGATACCTAGACTGATTTACCTACCTTCAGTCTAGCCCTGTCCAATTCTTATTATACATAAATACAAGATTAATCCCCCTAAAATCCTGAAGTCATCATGTTACTTTTCTACTCCCAAATCCACAAATACCCTTCATTGCTTAGAGGTTAAAGTCTAAAATCTTCAGTCAATTGGCTTCAACATTCAAGGCCTTCCATGATCTGATTCCATCAATCTTTTCTCATACTGCCCATCCTAGAGAGAATACCTTTCCTTTGTCTGTCCAATTGCTGACCTTCCTTTCAAATACATCTCAAATCCCTCCTCTTCCAAGAACTCTTCTTTGGTCATTTTAACCCACCCATCTCCTTTTCCTAAGTATCCACAATAGTAGTTTATCTTGATTATCCATGTTGGTATTTCACCATATATTGCTTTTTAATGTGATTTAATTAAAAAAAAAACATTGCCTACTACATTCAAGATATTCCTCTTACATCCTAATGCTACCTTGTATGGGGCTATCACACTCAATCTTATTTTAGGCTAGATGCACATTGGTCCCAAATGCAAGTGAAAGGTCTGGGGAATATTGAATCTTTAAGGCAAAACATTAAAATAAACAATAACCCTCAAATACATTTTGCTAAAAATAAACACTCAACATGGATAAACAAATATTAGCAAATGCATCATATATTATATTTATAGCATATACAATATATTATATAACATTATATACTATAATATATATCTTAAAATCATTCAACATCTTTTGTATACATATATGTATATATACACATATATAACATATATATGACAGGTACAGCTCCACAGGTACACAAATGCACCCAGGTCAGTAACAATAACAGGTCTCTAGTGATAAATTGTCCATCAGTTATATTCTCTTCTGTCTACTGTTTTACATGAGATTCACCCAAAATGTGCCTTAAAATGTGCCTCTCCTTGTTATTAGTCTCCATGAATAAGTGCTCCGTGTGTGCTTTAAATCCCTAATCATGCAGCCTAGCCAGTCCCTTAGGGTCCCAACCTGGGTAGAACAAGGAATGCCTAAGATAGTTCTCAGTGGCTGAGTCAGAGGAACACGTATCTCCAGCATGTCCTATTAAGCGGGAATGCTTTGTAGTATTGGCACTGACATTCATCAGCAGAAGGTTAGACAGCAGGTATGATTTCTTTTTTTTAACTATAGTAACTTTAAAAAAATCTACTAAGGTGTGGAGAATTTTCATTTTCAATCAAAGAACAAACCCTCCCCTATGAAATAACAACTCTTTAAAAGTATTGACTTTGCACTACATCAAGGAGATTACAAAGAGTAGAAATAATCCAGTCCTGCCCTACAGGAGTTTACAATCTGTTATTGTTGAGAAATTCATGATACATTTTGTCCTTTTTTTTTTTCAGTCCTGAGCTATAATTTTATTCATGTAGCAAATTCTCTGATAAGAAAATTCTCTCTCTGAATTGAGTTTAGCACCTGGAATAGTTAGACTTAAGGAGTTATCTGGGACACTTAACTACTAAATGACTTCCCCAGGACCACACAACCAATATGGGTCAAAGGTTAGATCTGAACTTGGGTTGTCCTAACTCCAAGGTTACCTTGGAGTAAAAAAAATGGAATAAACATCTGTTAAGTATTTGCAATGTGCAAGGCAGTAGGGAAACAAGATAAAAGCAAAATAATGACAATAGGATATAACTTTATTAAGCACAAAAGGAAAGATGATTTTTTAAGAAGCAAGGCAGGCCCTTTTTTATTTCAGAAATTCACAATTTAGTTGGAAAAGAAAAAAAACGGTATAAGCAGCCCTTTACTACTTGAGGGTAATAACATGTTGTTATTAATAAGCCAGATTCTCCCACTTGGGGACTGATGTCAACTAGGCCTGATCTTGGGGGTAACACTCAGTGGATCATTTACAGAAGCTCCCCTTCTCAGTCCACCTGGTAAAGCCTGGAATTTGTGCCCAGGGCTGTGCTTGCTTATCCAGTTAAACTCAGCAGAGGAATTCTCTTGATAGAATTTCTTTTATACATAGCTAAGTACAAAGCCGCTCGGTGGCACAGTAGATAGAGTGCCAGGCTGGAGTCAGGAAGACTCTTCCTGAGTTCAAATCTGACCTCAAACACTTACTTGACGTGTGACCACTTAACCTTATCTGCCTCAGTTCCTCACCTGTAAAATAAACTGGGGAAGGAAATGTCAAACTCTCCAAGTTTCTTTGCCAAGAAACCCCAGCTGGTGTCACAAAGAGTAGGACGCAACTGAAAAAAACTGAACAGCAAAAAAAAAAAAAAAAAAAAAAAGTACAAACTACAAGCCAATTTAATAAGTGAAGGGGGAGATAGATTCTCAGCATACATGGAAGCCTGTGGAAAGGGCTAGAGGTAGAAGGTAGACTGTCAAGCTCTTTATTACTTTTACTGCTTGCCCTTTCTATCTAAATAGAAACTTTCTGAAATAATTTATTTTCTCCTCAGTACTTTAAAAAGTGCTAGCTATATACATATTAAAAACAGTTCCATCCATTTTACCAAATCAGTTTATTTTTCAACATGAATTTACCAGGAGTAATCTAGTCCTTTTGAAAACACACATTATACTTTCATAATTTGAATATGAAATTCAATGAATGAAATTCATAACTTTAAAAACAAATTCATAGCTTGTTGCAAATAGAATTATAGAACCTAAATTTTAGAGTTTGAAAAAAGAAACAAAAATTAAAAAAAATAAATTTTAGAGTTTGAATTAACCTTGGAGACTATTTAGGCCAAGAGAAATAATTATAATCAAGTAACAGTATTTTCCCTAAGATACTAAACTGTAGAAGGTGCAAAGATTTGACACAAACATTCCTTCCTCAAGGAAGAAGTCATTAGGACAATCAATTCTTTATGAAATTCAAATAAATTTATCTCACTTGCTTCTTGTGTTATTTTTATATCATTAATTACAAAAATGATGGACAAGCCCTGGAAATTATCTGTCTCTGCACATATCTCCTCCCACCTCCAGTAGATTCATGATGCTTGCCCCAGGCCATTTTTTCCCTCTACCATTAAAATCTTTGGTTATGGCACTGTCTTACCCAACCCTCTTATTTTAAAAATGAGGAAACTAAGCCCATTATTGTTTAATTACTTGCCTGAGAATGGCTGGACAATTGAGAAACTAAATTCAGGTCCCAGATTTTCTGATTACTATGCTTGAGTTTTTCTATTACAACTTGTAAATTTAGTTACAAGTGTAATTTAGCATGTGATATTTCACAAGAGACTATAGCTTTCATTGTGCTTCATAAATGTAAGCAACTATAGTTTCCTGAAAGCACAAATTTTATTTCTTATTCACTATGTTATCAATTTCCCATTTTCTATAATTCCATTGAAAACCTGATTGCTATTGAGTAAAAAGAAATGCAGAGCAAAGATTTTGCTAATACCTAAACTGTATTCTGATAGTTCTTCAGGTGCTGTGGGAGGGGTACTAATTATTATAAGTCACTTTTGTATCAATGTTTTGCACACATTAGTTGTTCATCAAAGTGATGAGATACTGATATATACCAGCACTCCCAAATACACTCATAAACTGTGCCCTCCTAAGTTTCTTTCTCTTCAAGACATGACCTTGCATCTTTACAATTCTTAACTATCATACATCCTAACCTGTGTGCCCAGAGAGTGCCTGGAGATGGGATCTTCTGGATAACCAAAGAGAGAAATCTGAGTGCAGAATGCCTTGTCCATTATGTGAGCACAAAATCCTTTTAAAGTAAGTAAGACTGAAGAGCTAAGAGTAGTCTCAATAAAGCTTGTTTGGAATGGAGTTTATTCTTTGGGTTAAAGAAGTAGTGATGATTTCCTTTCCAACTCTGATTTCTGCTGCCCAGCTGTCAAATATAAAGTATAGATGGGATCAATATAGGCTTCAAAATTTGTCATTGATAATCTAGCTTTAGTAAAGTCATGTGGTTTATTTCTTTTTCTTTATACCCAGAAGTGGAACAGAATACAAATTGGGTTGTATTCAGCACAGCACCAACATCACTGGCTGAGAATAAGCTACATACTCAGGATGATCCATCTTTCTAGCCACTAAATTATCATTTCATGCGCTAATGCTTCAGTCTAGTATCATGACTTGGGAGAAAAGTCATATCCTGTTTATGAGCAAATAATTCACATCATTATCTTCATATGTAGTTTTATTCAACCCTTTATATTTGGGCTAATACCCCTCATCTGGTACTCCACCCCAACTCACTTCCAGAATCTGATGCACCCAGACTTCTGGATTGATTGAAGCAAGGGGAAGGGACCAATAACATCCATTTCTTTGATGCAAAGCTCAAAGATCCACAGGGGTCTCAAGGAGCCAGATGACATTCACCATATTTCTGCTATTGAAGCATACAGTCTGGAAGAGAGAAATAGCTGTGGAATGTTTGAAAGACTGATGGATTTGAAATCAGAAGAACAGAATTTAGATCATGGCTTTGCCCCTTACTAGCTGGGTGACCTTTGTACAAGCTATTTAATCTCTCTATTCTTCAATCTCCTTTTCTGTGAAATGGAATAATACTTGACTACCTACTTCAAAGGGTTACTGTGTATTTCGGGACTGTGCCTGTCTCAGACCAGTCCCTCAGTAAATTTATGTTCTATTTTAAAATAAAAGGAAGCAGTCTTAGGTCATTCAACAGTTATAGTAAAGATATTTAGTAGCCTTAGCAGAAGAATATTCAATAAGGATGAGGCAATGGGGACATCATGAGTTGATTCAGTTCAGGGAATCTCCCTTTCCTGAGCTATCCATTGTTTTCCACTGGTCATTCAAACCACCTAGCAAATCACAGCTGGTTTGTATTCAGGTGACCAGGAAATTATGTCATTAGCCTCAACTTTGAGTTCTCTGAGCCTATCAAGTCTCCAATCAAGGTTAGGTTATTATTCCTATCATATGTATATATCAAATGAGATATTATATATATGCTATGTAATGATAAGCATGAAGGTATAATGGAAATAGTATTAGTCTTGCAATGAGGAAGATCTGGGTTCAAATCTGATCTCAGACTGTGGCTTTGTGGTACAGTCATTTAACCACTCCTAATCTGTCTTCATTTTTAAAATTAAGAGTTTGAACTCTATTACTCCTTTTAAATTTTTTCCAGATTACATGGTGATACAATTTTTAACATTCATTTTCTGACATTTTGCAATCCATGTTAATCTCTCCTTCCCAAGATATATCAGGCAATATGAAATTGGTTTTGCATATATTGTATAAAACATATTTCCATGTTCATCATGTTGTGAAACAAGACATGTATCACTCATACAGAAATTCATGGAGGAAATAAAATGAAGAATGGCATGTTTCAATCTGCAAGTATGATATTTAGGCTGAGTTAAATCTTTTTATCTCAAAAGCTCATTTCCATAGTGTTATGATTGAAATTGATAGAAGTATTAACATAAAGAAGGATATAGATAGAAGTATTAACATTTTATTAAAATCCATATTGGTAAATTTAAGGAAGACCACGCACATGCTAAGATCTAATTCAAATTGCCCGCCATTACCTTCTCCCATCTTGGTGCCTCATACCAAAAAGAGCACCTCTTCCTCACCTCAGGAGTCTTATACTGTTTGTCTGCATAATCACACGTCCTGTCTACCTGTATTACAAGAGGAATCATGGGAAATGTAGTTTCAAAGTCCCCTAAACATCCACAGGAAGTTTATCTCATATATCTAAGTATTACAGCTCAAATGAACCCAAAAGAACCCCCAAAATTCCAATAACACATTAGGGAAAAAGAGAAAGAGTTCATGTTTTACCCCCCTTCAAAAATCAAGATATTCAATATTTCCTACACCTGTATTTTTTATGCTTAAAAAAATCAGTAAGCATTGATTGGTCAAACAAAATTTGATGAGAACTCACTTAATTTAATTATTATTTCCTGCTGAAAATGTAATAAGGCTTTTCCAAAAAGGCCTGTCAAAATGGGTAATAAGAAAACAAGCAATTAGCTACTTTTTAGTAGCTACTGTTTTCTTCAATCAATGCTGATTTCAAATGTATAAACTTGAACTATTATTTCTGAGAAGTAATAAACCATCTAATAGATCCATAATTTATTTGTTGTACAAATGAAATGTAATTAGCCATTCTGTTTGTTTCATGCCAGAATTGCAATATAAGCTTTGTGTCTCTTTCATATCATTACTTTTTAATTGTTTATATTTATCATTTCATTGCCAGTCATTTATGTGAGAAAGGGAAATTTTACATGGGAGACCTGTTGGGTACAATCTTTTCAGTAAAAAATGGGGGTGGGGGAACCATTTTCCTCAATGCTTCTTGACATAATGCAATATAATCAGATGTGACTGATGCAACCTTACACAATGCAATGTGTCACCTGAAAAACAGGAAAATTACCACTTCCTTTAAAATTGCAGGTAGAGAAACCCACTAATTATGGGGTATAAAAACAAAGCTAAAAGTGTGCCCTCCCCAAAAAAACCTATGCTTTGAAACTTGCCAAGGCTTCCTGGCTCATATTAAGAGGTACATAAAACAAAACCAATGCTACAGTGTTAAGGGGACTAGATTCAGGTATGGTAGAGATACATTATCATTTCTCTTGAGAATATTACAAATGTGAAGGGGGAGGGTGACCAATTTTGTCTTGCAAAACCCATTTGAATACAAATGGAACCAGTGCATTCAAATAAAGTCCCTTCAGTGGTTTTCCCTAGATGATGCTTGTGATTTCTCATAAGCTCCTGGACAATCCTAAATGGACCACACTTCATCTAAGCTGTTTTTCTGAGACTGCACCATGACTCTGAACTGTGCTAGAATAACCTTGCATTATCCTAATTAGGATTATTCACAATGAACACATATTGCAAAGGGCCATTTTCATTTTCAATTAGTTGAAAAGGATTAGTTGTACTGATACCCATATGGTCCTAAATGCTATTATTATTAAACTCAATATTTTTATTACTATTAAAATTATTCCTTCTCCCAATATAACCTGCCTAATGTCAGGAAAAGATCACTTTTTTCCCACTGACAAATAATTCCCTTCTTAAGCAAATAGTAAGGAAAATGGTGCATGAGCTGAAAGAAATATATGTGTGGTAGAGGGGTTGTTTAATCACAAGTAATGGCAAACCTAAAATTAGTTCCAATTAAAAAAGAAATACATGGAAACCAATCTGAGTATAGCAGATAAAGGGTGGCACAGAGAGATTATTAAGCAGCCACATATAACAGGACCCCAGGTGCAGCACTTCCTCATTATACCTATTCTTGTGATCAACCAAACACTCTCCTCCCCGCCCCCCCCCAAAAAAAATCAAGATACAATTTTACATGGAAGTTACACTGAAGATGAACAAGTGCGTACAGATGAACAAGTGCATGTATTTTGGAAGAAAGACCATAACAACTTGGTTTTTACTTCCAAAATACAGTGGCGTGTTAATTGCTTGATCAACCAAATGAAACTAAATGTAATTAAGACTAGTGTGGGGTTAATTTGATCCATAATTATGTTATATAAAGTAAATGAAAATTGTTTCTTTCCTAAATTGCAATTCATTAAAATTACAGATATTAAAATAAGATACTATAAAATTACATGAAGCATGTACACATTAATAGCTATTAGTAATAGCTTGATATTTCTATCTAAGCAACAGTTTATTAGAATGCCAAAAGGTGATATTTGACCATTCAAATAATATTTTTAGTCAGATTTTTGGCTCTTCTAAGAAAATCTCTTTTGCTACTATTGAGGCCCAATTCCATATTTCAGTGTTTGCTAAGTTTTGTAGGTTTATTTTGGTAGTTTGGAGTTTTAATATGTACAATAGCATGTTAAAATAGAGATTGCAGCTTATATTTCATACATGTGTAAATAAAATGCAATATTATTCTTGACACATGCTTTAAAAAATTTGGAGTCCTCACTTTTCTTTTGATAGGTATAGAGACTCCTGTAATCGAGTCCTCTAAACCAATGCAGATAAGTTATTTCCCTGCCATTTATGGTTTCAGAGAAATACCTGAGGACAAAAAGAGTTTAAGGGACTTGATTAAGATGATCTAGAAGGCCAGAAGCAAGATTTAAATTCATAGTTTTGATAATTCCTTTAAAAATGGACTAGGTAGGGGCAGCTGGGTAGCTCAGTGGAGTGAGAGTCAGGCCTAGAGACAGGAGGTCCTAGGTTCAAACCCGGCCTCAGCCACTTCCCAGCTGTGTGACCCTGGGCAAGTCACTTGACCCCCATTGCCCACCCTTACCAATCTTCCACCTATGAGATAATACACCGAAGTACAAGGGTTTAAAAAAAAATCTAAAAAAAAACCCCAAACAAAAAATGGACTAGGTAGTAGATAAAAAAATATTCAACAAGCAAACAATAAGTTGTAAACTACCCTGCCATAATTAAGCAACTCTGCAGACTAAACTCATATAACACAGTCTGATCCATGAGAAGTATTAGAGTGAGATGACCAAGACCATTATTTGGGGAAAACACAGTATTTAGTGCTTATGGCATAGGCGACTTATATTATCCAGGCAGTTCTATAGCTTTAAAATTCTACTTGTGTCAGTTAAATGTTGTTCCCAATTTACAAGTGAAACTAAAACTCAGAAACATCAAACAATTTTTAGATTTCACAGTATCTCAAGTATCGAGGGCAAAACTATAATTTAGAATTGTTCATTTCAAATTTTGGTCCATGTCCATTTGGGATGATTCAAACTATTCTTATTTAAAATAATAATATTGAGAGAGAGTCAATACTATTCAATTGGAATGATATAGAACACATCAGTTTGTATAAGTGTGCAACTGAATGAAACATGAAAAGTCATTCAGTCATTCAAATTCACATGGATCATCTATAGGGCTTTCTTCATTGTGAAGACCTTGAAATACTCTTGACCGATGGAATTATCTTAGGCAAGTCATTCAAATCATATCCTGCCATACTTGTCCAGAGGTGACAAAAATATAAATGCATGAAAACGAAAAGTGAAAAGAGAGTCTGTGTACTATTTTATTTGGAGAAATAAGAATATGACTTAAGAAAAGGCTAAGAGTAAAGAGGGTGGTCGCTGTAACTGATGAGGAAGCATGGCATCTCTATATCATCTCGTTCCACTTGAAGTCCTTACTAAACGTGGCATGGAACTTGCCACGTATGTGGATAATAATAGTCTTTGGTGGCAAAAAAAAAGTAAATATACATTACATACGTATGTGCGTATGTATTATATATGGTCTATTTAATTAAGGGACAGCTTTTCTAATTGAATTAAATATATATATATTCATACTCTGCTATTGGCCTCTTTCTTTGCACCTGGTTCTAGTGTTCAGCAAGAAGAGTTTGTAGAAGCACCACAGGTAGTTATTTAGAAGAAAATTTCAATATTTGCAGATATACCCATTTACGGATAGGATGTACATTATATGTGACTAAAGTTCTTAAGGATCTGAAACTTTCTGTTGTTGCACACTAACTGCCAAGCGTATTATTATTCATAATAGCATGGATGCACTAACAAATATGTCTAGGTAATTGATTGTAATGGGTTGATAAAGACAGTCTCCTTCAATTACTGTAGAAACTGTCTGCATTTTTCTTTTAGTTGAAGCAATTTTTCAACTATACAAAAATGGGACTGAAGCAAAATCTTATTTAATAAGTTGCCAGACAACATTATTTACAGTATCTAGCTAAGCATGTGTATTTAACAAATCAAATATTTAATATTTCATGCATGAAAATGTGCAGAGATAACAGTCATTAGTATTCCAGGTGAGGCAGAACATGCAAATTTACTCAGCTATTAAAGAATGAGTCATATAGTGTTTAATATAACAAACTAGTTTATGTTTATTAGAGTAAACAGGGAAATCACAATAGGAAAAAATGGATTTAGTTCAGATGTTGAGCTGCTGTGTAAACCAATTATCTATCCTGAGGGAAACAGCTCTGTCTACAACTACTTAGGCTCTAGGGCCTATTACAAATCCTGGAGTGGGCTGTTGTTTCAGTTCTCAGGGGAATTTACCACGTCACACTAGAAATAGCTGACAATAATTAGAAAGCCTGCTTCTGCCAGTATTGCACACATTTTTAATACCTTCCTAAGTATTATGGGAGATAATACATAAGGTTTTTAGAATTCTAGTCATGCCACAACAAGCCATGGAAAGGACAACTAGACAATAGCCCCAAACTGGACTATGACAGGCTAATTATTGTGGCTTCATTATAAAACCTCTTTTTACATAGGTCACCTGGGAAGTGTAATTAAAAATGCATTATTGGTGTATTTTTATTGAAGCAATTAAATTAAAAAGCCAAAAAAATAATTATATGAGGAGCAAATAATAATGTTGGTCAACAGCGTTTATCTAAGAAAGAGAGAACATGTTAGTGGTTCATTAGCAGTAAATGTGTTAACGGGGATCTGTTTGAAAAATGAGCCATAGAATAGCCTTTAAATACTCAGATTAGAGGATTTATAATGTCAAGTTTAACACAGAAATTACAGATAGTATTACATAACCATGAGTAATAGCACCTTTAATCTGACTTAGTAAAATGATTTACACCTTACTTTATGCTGCTTCCATTAAATGAGAATTTGATAGGCTACATCTGTAGGTAGATAAAGTGATCTTGTTTCTTACATGTATATAGATTTGTTCCCCTTTGCTTTCTGATTATGTCCTAAAATCTGTATCTGTTAGCGGGGGATGTCTTCTCAGGCATTTGTCCTACATAGAGAGGTTTGCCAGATATGGCATCTTGGATTAGAATCTTTTTTTTTTCCCCAAAAAGGTCAATATTGCTGTGTATGCCGTATAGAACAAATGGCAGTGTCACTCTGTGGATCTGAATGTTTCTGTTTATATTTAAATATGTAAGGCTTTCATTAGGTGGTCCTTTGAGCACCAAACATAATAAAAGGACTTAAAAGGAAAAGTGGTAGGGGAAAGTCTAGAATAAAATAGAGCCTCTTGGAGAAATTTTAACCTGAAATGGGGTAATGAATGAATTAGTTGACTCTTTATGCCTGATACTTATCAAGGAAAGGTCACCATAGGGACAACTAAGTGTTTCATTGGATAGTCAAGCCTGAATATGGGAGATCCTGGATTCAAATCTGACCTCAGACAATTCCTAATTGTATAACCTGGGCAAGTCACTTAAAGCCAGTTGCCTAGTCCTTACCATTTTTCTGGCTTGGAATCAAGGTCAGTAAGAATTCTAAGATAGAATGTAAGCAGTTAAAAAAAGAGAAGAAAAGAAAAGACAAGGAAAGGAAAGGAAAAGACAAGGAAAGGAAAGGAAAGGAAAGGAAAAGAAAGGAAAGGAAAAGAAAGGAAAGGAAAGGAAAGGAAAGGAAA
>NC_058132.1:261477765-261517536 GCF_016433145.1 Gracilinanus agilis | reverse complement strand
GAAAGGAAAGGAAAGGAAAGGAAAGGAAAGGAAAGGAAAGGAAAGGAAAGGAAAGGAAAGGAAAGGAAAGGAAAGGAAAGGAAAGGAAAGGAAAAGAAAGATAAGAGGACTGTATATATAGTTTTTAAAATTACCTACTTGGGGATGGAGTTCTAAACCAGATAATTCCCCAAGTTCTCTCTTTAATTTAGGATCCTCTACATTCATGATTCTATGAATTATATTCAGAAATAACCACAGATTTATTCATCTGAAAACAGCTAAGATGAGGATAGGATTTAAATTCCTTTTTCAGTAAAAATAATAAATAAATAAGTATAAGTATAAAGGGTTTCATTATAACACCTTTACAGAAGTATTTTGACTTGTAGACTTTCCATGACAGTTTGAACACTAAAAAAATTGTTCTAAATGATAAATATGCATGTATAGAAAAGGAAATAAAGTATTTTGGTGAATATATATTCATATGCATATATCACATATATTAATATCATCAAATCTTAACCCCTCAGTCTATCATCTATTAACAACAATGCCCTTCCTCCAATTTTTCCACTTGCCTCTTGTTACACTTGTTACAAGACTTCTGATCTAACTAAGCCAAATTACCAATCTCCTGGGTTTATATTTTCTAACAAATCTTTGATCTTGAATTTACTCCTATTTGAAATATTCCCCTTTCTCTTTGCCAAAGCAAATCAGTTTATTTCTTTAAGAACCAAATTGAAACCCATGTCCTTCAAAAAGTTTTCCCTGATTGAGCCTATTGTTGTGATCCCCTAAAATACCCAAAGATGAAATATGACGTGAGACAAACAATTATGGAACTGTTCAATACATGCATTAGTAGGCATTGACTGAAGTGGTCCTGTAGCCAACCATAATTCAAATGAACAATGTACAAAATATAGTGTTGTAATAATTATGGGGAAAGATATCTGAAAGGACACAGGAAGTATAGCAAAGTGAGGAGAGAGGTAATCTTGGAGACAGGAAAACCTGAGTTCAGGTCCTGTCACATTCTGGTCAAGTTTCTTCATACTTTGTGCTCAGTACTCAGAGCAGCTTTTGAATACTAAATTGGAGAAAAAAATGTCGATCTGCATTGATGGAAGAAGTTCCTATGTAGATGAAATAGTTCCATTCCCCCTTTCTCCATTAAAAGATGACTTTGTAGAATAGCATGATGATGGTCATCATTAAAATTAGCGTGAGAAAGATGGCAAAATATTAATAGAAATATAACTTACAAAACTTCTGTTTTCAAGAACAATGGGTCTGCAAGGAAGGAGATATGACTCATTCAGTTCATTTCCAATTTTGAAATGGAATATTATAGGTCTAATTATATCTATGAAGGGATGACTCTAAAACATATTTTGAAGGTAATAATAACTATCAAGAGATTTATACAAAACATGAACATACTCTCAAACTATAAATTAAACTACAAATTATAAAATTTTAATTTTTCACGTGAACTTTTTTCACATTAATCTAAAAATGTAAACAAGCAGAAAATTCACATAATGAGAATATTCTCAACATTGTACAATGATCATTGATGTTCTTAATGATGACCCTCAGGCTTTGTAGGATCCTGACTCTTCAATGAAAGAGTAAATTTTATTCAGTATAGTTTTCATGATAAATATGTTTCCCTATAGTCAGATTCTTTGGAAATTAGTAGTTTTTATTAACATATTTAAGGTAACCCTCAGGTTTCTAGAATAATTAAATAGAATAACTCATTTTCCAAGCATCCTGGGTAAATGGGAATTTACTGAGACAACACAAAATATTACATGAAAAATGTTGTATTGGATAATGACTTCCCTGTATTATAATTTGCAATAACATAGTTGAGCAGCAATTTGTATCAATAACAAATGTTTGTGTGTGTGTGTGCATATGTATACACAGATATATTTCTACTATAACAGCAATTTCAATTTTTATAAAAATTACTCTCTGGAAGGCTATACAAAAATAATCAGGTTAAAGGGGAAATCTGGTTTAAAAGAAATCCCCTTCTTAATTAGAAACCTAAGAAATTATTTTGTAACCCCAGAGAAATATTGTTAATAGGAATAATTTAAAGTCCTATGGGGTATTTTTTCCAATTCTTGATATTGCTAATTCATGGCCTTCTTCTGCTTATGAAAAAACCAAAGAGATTTAAGGTTTTGAGTGTGGTGAATTACAAATTAGAGGAAAATCAGTTATAACAGGGAAATATGACAATATTAGATCTTTGAAATATAAAGCAAAAAAAGTGAGTTCATAACAAAGGGTAATGACAATAATTATTATCTGATAGACAGAAGATATATTAAGCATTTAGTATAATTTAAACATTGGGCTAAGAGCTGAGGATGCAAATATGGGTAAGATAATCTCTGCCTTCAAGGAGCTTCAAATATGGGAGTATATTACATAAAGGGGAAGTAAAAAGAGATATGATAAAAAAAATGTTGCAGCATTGTGTGGAGATAGAAAGGAAATGATCCTGGGGTCAGGTTCTTGGGAAAATAAGGCAAAGACTCACCTATTAGAACTCAAAACTAAATGTAGAGTATTAGTTTATAGTAGGCAGTGGGACCAATGATGCTGCCCAGAGGCAGTGAAGGCATGGTTGGCAAGTAGAAAGGGCCATATCAACTCTGGCTACCATGGAGGCACTGCACTACACTTAAATGGAGTTCCAGCTAGAAGGTTTTGCCCCTACACACACACACACACACACACACACACACACACACACACACACACACACACACAGACACACACACAGACACACACACACTCACCATTCCTAATTACTAATCAAATTGCATTTTAGTTGATTTTTTTTCAGCTTTGTTTTTGTGCTCTGTAGCTATTTCTGGGGAGGTATTATTGTGTAGTTAGTTGATGGAGGGCTAACTTTGGAATAAAGAAGACATGGGGTCAGGCTTTTCTTGTAATAGGTACTAGCTGTGTTTCAAAAAGTATCACTTTCTCAATTCCAGGTTGTTGCTAATTTATATTATAGATAAATTACTGATCTGCATTTTTTGCAAACATAAGGTTTATAATTTTTTTAGTTTTATAGAAGAAATTTCAGTCCCTCATTTATACTTTCAGTGGGAGCAAGTGGGAAGTATAATCACCTATTATTGGGAATGGTTTCTGAAATTGAAGTTTATTAAACTAAATGTGAAGTAGGGCTAGTGTGGCTATGAATAAACTACATGGGAAAAGAATGACAACAGATATTATAAATAATAGTAGGGTCTGAGCTACCCATTTCAATCCATTGAATATTACTTTAAAAGAATTTGTAAAGCACTAGAAAATTGTATAAATAGTATAATTAAGATGCAAAAATTATTTCACTACCTTTTGACTTGCTTCAGATTCAAATTTTGTAGCATCTTCTTTAGCTGCCAAGCAAATTTGTTTGCTCTTGTAAAACTGGTCTACCCCTAATACAGCAATCACATGACATTACTGAGAAAGGCATCATCTTTTTTCTAAGAGGTAGTGTTATCAAATCCAACAGAGATGCTTTTGGTCCCCTTGAAAGGAGTTGATATCATCATTTAACCAGTCTTCAAATGCTTGGTCTGAAAGACAGCTATATTTTGGAATTGGCAAAAAGATAGTGAGCTAGGCATAGAGCCATTCTAGAGTGAGGGGAAGTCTAAATTTGAGCAGAACTCTTTTCTTTTCCCTCAGCTAATGTAGCTATCTTGTACCTAAAAGAAAAAAACACAGCTTTGCTGTTGTATTTCTCCTGCACTGACCAATCGGGATCATAATCTTAAGATTCCAGGAATTTTTTAAAAATATGGTATTTACACCTACCTTCTTCTTGTCTGGCTCAACATCCTTCCATTTGTCCATGATAAGAATGTACAAATCTGAGGTGAGTTCCTGGCCCTTCATGTTTCTATGAGCATTCCAGGTAGATCCAAACCCCAAAGGTCATGTTCAGTCACTGGGGAATGAATGTACCACACTCAAAACACCTTGCTTTTGTCTTGTGCTCTGATTACATTAAGCACATTTCTGGCTCTCGGACTTGCATTATTCTGGAGGATTCAAAGATGGCAGGAAAGCTCAGCAGGACTGAAGGCTAGGGCAGTGGAATAAAAGCCTCTGCTACCTCTATGTTGAAGTGGAAAGGAGTCCCTGAAAGAGCCTAGGCAGCCATGGTCCTCACATCTACATCCCCAGCTACCATCTTCCCACTACTTTACAGTTTGCCAGGCATTGTGGGAAAGCTCTTGAATGGTGATTCAGGAGAGAGGAAGGAAGGCAAGAGAAGAAGAAAGGGAATGGAGAAGGAAAAGAAAGTGGAGAAAAATGAAGAGTAGAGTAGGGAGAAGGAGGAAGGAATTTTCATACCAAGAGTTCCCTAGACTAATAAAATCAGAGTTCAAAGTCCCTCCTACCCCCACCCCAAACACAAAATAGGAAGACTCAAAAAACTATTTCATAAGTCCCAATTAGTTATTGGGACTTATTAATTATTAAAGTATTATTACTAATGTCTGCAAAATGACTATAAAATATAGTTGAATGCCAACAAGATTAAAGCAATGGACATTTCATCCAGAATGCTTTCTTTATTCTCTGAGTACCAAATTTTTAGAAGGAAAATGTAAGCTAATTAGGTGGAGAGCATCCAGAGAGGGTGCCCAGGATTGTGAAGGGGTTCAAGATCATATCATGCTGATTGGTAACTGGGAATTACATCTCGGTGGAGACATGGTTAGGGGTGGGATACATAATAGCCATCTTGAAATATTTGGAGTCTCTCATCTGGAAGATCAGCATGTTATTTTAGTTCTCAAAGAGTAGAACCAGAAGCAAGGGGTAGAAATTGCAAAGAGGCTGATATGGGTTTTGATATCAGGAAAATGTTCCAAAAATTAAATGTACTTCCCTGGAAAATGGTACCCTCCTTCCTCTGCCCTCCAATAAATATCTTCAAGCAATAAATATATGCTCAATTATTGGTTATATTGCAGATAAAATTATGTCAGATATATTGGAATAGAGGGTCTCTGAAGTTCCTTCCTACTCTGAGACTGTAATTCCAAGACCCATTTACTGAATTCCCAAACTTTATTCGAAATGTGAAATCCCATTGGGAATTTAGCATATATTTAAAGACCTCTTCAGAGAAAAAGAAATTCTAAAATGCTTCATGATATTCTTTAACTATTTCTAGCATATACAAGTATTTCTTCCATCTACTCCGGGGTTCTTAGACTTTTTGAGTGTCATAGATTTCTTTGGTAAGCAGGTGAAGCCTATAGACCCCCTCCTCAGTTAGTCAACTACCATTTACTAAGTGCTTACTATCTGCCACATACAGTGCTAAGGATTATTCTAAGAATACTATTTTTAAATGCATAAAATAAAATACAGAGAATTAGAAAGGATATGTAGTATTTTTAAATGAGTTTATGTTTTTAAAACAAGTTCATGATTCTAAGTTAAAAATTCTTGGTCTAACCTAAATCCATTACTGTAGGTATGTATAAGGTTTTCTCTTTACTCTGTTCTCTATGGAGATGGAAAGATGTGTTACTTTTCCTTATATAAAGACATCATTGCAAAGAAGAAAAAATACTAGGTATGGATTTAGAAGACCTGGGTATGAGTTTCCCTTATATCATTTATTGGTTGTGCCACCTGAAACAAATTTTGAATTCTCTCTTTCTGTATTTTAAAATACAAATAATAATACTAGTCTAGGCTAATTTAAAAGGTTTTATAATGACCAAATCAAATAACGTAGCTCTAAAAGGACTTTGAAAAGTTATATATCTTCCAAAATATTAATGTTTTTAAAGTTTCTTCCAATTTTAAAATAGACTTAAAATCATCTCCTGAATGAAAAGCAAATTATTCTCAGTTCTTTTCCTTTGATCTTTCTCTTATATTTACACCCAATTTTCCTATCCTTGTTCATTTCTTGTATCTACATCATGTGTCTTCACAATATCTCCTAGTCTTCTTCCTTGTACCTTTTGCATAGCTTTGGCCATTGAAAAGTCATTAAATTTTTAGATATGTTTACCACATAGTGAGTGCTTAATAAGTGAATGGAGGGATTTACCTTGGATTAGTACATCTCTGCCAGTATGCTGGCCACCTACATGTAAACACACATCTGATCATTTGCAATAAACAATTTACCACATATCACTCCATCCTCTGATTTTTCCATTTGACTCCCAATTACCTTGTGAATAAATACAAAATTCTTGAACAGAGGGTTTAACTCCTAACCACCTGCCTTTACCCCATTTCCCTGACCTTTCTTCATATATATCTCACTTGAACTGTCTACCGCAGCTTAATTATTCTCCTGATTTATTTTTTCTGTCGTCATCCCCCTCTAGCTCTCAAACTATATTTTAGTTCATTTGGCATTCCAAGAGCATTTTGACATCAACCTTTCTCTATCCTCCACCCCTGTAATACAGTTATTCAACTGAAATTAACATTCAGATGACTAATCAAACCTTCCCTCCTCTTTGTGGTGTTCCTCTAAGGATTCATACCAAGTCAATCACACTCATTTCATACTTTTCCTACACCTAAACTCACTTCCTTATTTATACAAATATCTCAATAATTATATATTGCCTTAGTTTGTCTTGCTCTAGGAGGAATTGAGTCCTTCTAGGATAGGAATCCTCAGGTCCATTAACTAAAGAGAAAAAAAAAGATAAATGATAGAGAGATGACAGACATAACATAAAAACTTTAAGATAGAGGTGTTATTAATAGAAAGTCGCTGACAAGACAGTCTCTGTCCATAAATTTCAACCTAAGAAAAGGATGAAGGATTTAACCAAATTGCTAGAAAATGCAAAGGAGGAGAAGTTGCACCTCAATTCCAAGCTTCGACTATACCATAGATGCAGTAGAGTTTCAACTTTTGGCATAGAACAATCAGGAAGAGAAAGAAAAAAATTTGTGAATAGTATCATTTTGAGTTTCTTCTCTTCCCTTCTTGTTAGTCTTAGAAAAAAGTGTTGAAGAGAAGACCTGCGGATAAAATATTTTGAAAATTACAGGAGTATATGGAAAACTCTGAAGTGTTCTAGAGACAACTTATTTGATTCTTAGGACTGGGAGTTAATTTAGGCATAAAGCAGATTACTTGATATGACTATCAGTTCTCTGAACTTAACTTGTTCTATTCAAACTAATTTGTTAGGGACTTCAAAGATCTTCAGGATCTAAAAGTATTCCTGTTTTACTAAACATAATCTGTAAATATCTCAGCAGCAACACCATTGTACTTGCCCTATAATCCAAACAATCTGCAGATTTGTTTATGGAAAGTAAAACAATTAGTAGAGTCATGCCCTGTTTTTCTGTTTATTTTCAAAATTAATAATTTAGATATTGGGAAGTGTTTTGTCAAATACTTGTAGTCTTGGGTTCCACTTGCCCTGGATCCTTATGGATTTGGCTTTAAACCGGTGGAATTCTAATTGTTCCACCCTAAATGGCTCATTTCTTATTCCCGCTAAGTTTAAAAAGTTATTTGTGATTGTTGACTTGTTTCCTCACTGAAAAGTGTTCTATTATTTTTAATAACATGAAAAAATGCGTTAACAACAGTAAAACCCTATTATAAAAAAGCCATAATAATTGAGACACAGACTAAGAAGATGCATGCAACTTCAAACACTTACAATCAACCCTAAAAGTACAATCATAGCTAAGGAGACTATTTAAGAAAAAAATAGAGGAAATAATTCATTTGCAGCATATCAGTGACACAACTTTTTGAATCTTATTTATCTAAATAGTTTTCTTCTTTCAAGCATATAAGAAAGAGAATTTTACTTGTTTTCCTCTGCCAAATTGTACCATGAATTTTAGGTTGTGTTAGGAAAATAGACCTTTCAGGTAACTAGAGTATGGATGGAATTTATTCTTATAAATAATGACTCTCAAGACAGACCAACAGTCATGAATGATCAGATTCATTTTTCACACAAAGATGCCAAAGTATTTTTTATCGTGATTAAGTTTCAAATCTTCACAATTTCTCAGTGATGCCAGTAAAAAGGATGATTACATTTGGTTTGTGGGCATAAATAAGAAGGGAAAATTTAAGTGATTTGTAACAATGTTGAGCATGTTTTTTAAAAAAATGCTCTTAATTCTTCAGGAATGATGAGTCCTTCTACCACCCTAACTCAAGGAAAAAAATTTCAGAAACAATAGAATGAATTGAAGGCATTTATTTCTTTTTATTTTTAGTAGACAACATCTTGCTTGCCTTCTTTTTCTTTCAGCAATATTCCTCTTACAACTTGTTTGCAAAGCTTCTTTGTAGGCCACACTATTACCCAAATGCCCTCAATGAGTAATCCTCCAAATTTAGAATTTCCCTCTCTTTAAAAAAGGTTCCTCTCTTAATATCATCTGAAATTACTATCTTGATAGGTGCATGTCTTTTTTGTGTAATATCAAATCCTGATTCCCTACTGACTATTTTTACCCTAAGATTAAATTATCTTTTTTTTCTCCACAAAAGACTCTAAATTGAATACTACTCATTCTGTCCCTTTCCTACTTGTATAGTCAAAAACCATTCAGGTTAGATTTAAGAAAGATCATTTGCCTTAAGCCATTTGCAATGTAAGACATATCTCTAGAGGATAATCCACTACCAGCTTCCATTTGAATTTTTAAACTTGAAATATTTGACATTTTAATTACTTCCCCCATGCCAAATTATTTCCCTACTTTTGCTATTAATTTTCTTTTAGTCACTTATTCAGTGACAATAGAAGGTAATCAAAAAGATTTAATTCTTAGGACAACAGTTCTTTATTTATGAGTATTTATAGTTTAAGTCCATTCCAAATACCTGTATTTGCTAGTATGATATTTATCCATAGCTCTTACATAATGGATGTAAGTAAAGAAAGTTGAGGAAGACAAAGAACAAAGGATGGGAACTTGAAGGTCTTCTTTATTACCACCTTACCCCTACCCCAATATTTCTTCTTGTTCAGTCATTTCAGCTGTTTTTGACTCTTCATAACTCCATTTGGGGTTTTCTTGGCAAGGATATCTGAATGGTTTGCCATTTCCTTCTCCAGGTCATTCCATCGATAAGAAACTGAAGAAAACAGCATTAAGTGACTTGTCCAGGGTCACACAGTAAGTGTCAGAAACTGGATTCATACTCAAGTCTTTCTGATTCCACTTCCACCATTCCATCCATTGAACACTGACAATTGTTTGAGTGGCTGGAGAAGCACAGGAATATGAATGAACTGTTGGTGAAGATATGAACTGATAAAGCCATTCTGGAAAAAAATTTTGAACTATTACCAAAAAGCAATGCAATTGTGAATACCATTTGACCTAGAGAGATCACTACTATGCTTATGCTCCCAAAATATAAGTGAAATAGGAAAAATGAATCATTTGTTAAAAAATATTTATAGAAGCTCTTTTTTTTTTGTCATGACAAAACAGTGGAAACTGTTTCCCTCAGTTAGTGAATGCATAAATTATAGCAAATAAGTGTATCTGGATATTATAGCACCATAAGAAATGTGAAAAAAAAATTAATATCTAGAGAGAAAAAAGTAAAGATCTCTGTGAACTGATGCAGTTCTAAGAGAGTAGAATTTATATAATTACAGTATTGAAAAACAAGCAGCTTTTAACAACTTGAAATCTCTGATCTGTGCAGTGGCAAACATTGATTTCAGAGGACTTATGTCATGACACAGGATATGATGGAATAAAGATGCAGAATGACACATACATTTTTTGATATGGCCAGTGTGAAATGTTGTTCTGATTATGAATATTTTATCAACGTTTTCTTTTTATTTTTTTTCAACTTTGGATGGGATGAAGAGGGAGCGAAAATAAATGCTTATTCATTGAAAAAATTATATATTATAATCATACATAACATATTATAATCTTATATAACACATGTAATTGTACTTATATAATTGCTTATTGTATAATATATAAGGATAGTATATTAGTTATATATACACATATAAACTATAGATACACAATGTAATCTTGCACATGAACACATATGCAAACACACATATATATGTATATATATACATGTATATGTTTTATATAAATGTGTGTGTGTATGTAGATAGCCAGTGCTGAACTGGGATCTATGATATCCATAAAAAACTGGAGGGAGGCTTCCAGTGTATTATATGATTCTTCTGAGGCTCTTCCCAGAATGGATAATTCACATTTAATTCACTTTCATCTCTGCCTCAAATTATTTTGGAAAGGACAGAACTGGCTCCAACTATCTGATAAGCTCTTTCCATCAGACTTAGTGACACATCAAACAGACACACACACACACACACACACACACACACACACACCATTTTTTGTGTTCCTTATTTCTCTAACTTAGTATGAGTACTGCCACATTATTATCCTAGACACAATAAACTTTTGCTCTTTGGTTTTCCTAGGCATGGGAAGGAGGGGGAAGGGTTATAGTTGAGTTCTGTTGCAAGTCCATGATTTTGCTTGTGCAGCCCTACAGTAGGGTGAGTGACAGGAAAGAGGTTGCTGAGTAACCACATTAAGGGTTAGGGATTAGTATTCTCTGCTGTTGGTTCATTCAATTGTTGACTCTTTAGTTCCACTGTCCCAGTGGCAGCTAAAATCACTGACATTGCTTTACCTCTTGCATGCAAATCCTATTTTAAAGATGTCACAAAGATCACAATGATAGGAGAAAATGTCTAGTCAATTGTATCCTCTCCCTTGATGTTACACTTCTCTTAAAAATCATTCTAGCTTTTTGTGCTCCTTATTAAAAAAATGCTATATTCCAATTCCTTTGTAAATTGTCAAATATCATACAAATATTACCATTATAATAAATATTATCATCGTGGTTCTTATATGACTGATTGATATTCAGTTTGAACTTATTAAAATGTTCAGGTAGTTCTTAAATGAACAACTGTTAAGTCATACATCACTGAAATCTTGTCCTTAGAAGTTGAATTTTTGAACCTGTCTAATATACAATAATTATTCATTTCAAATTTTATCTGGATAATTTTATGCCTATTCAATCTATTTAGAATCAGGTGTTTTGACTTAGAGTCAACAGACAAATTGTCCATAGACAAATTTCAAAAGATCAATGAACTTGGATAGGAAATCCATTCCATTTTTATTTTCACTAACTTTTGATTGAAATTTAGTTTTTCCTTCAAATTCTGATTTCAAAAAAATACATTTATTCTAAAAATTGGTCCATGGACCTTACCAGACTACTCCAGGGTTTCAAGAAACAAAAAGATTTTAAAATACCCCTTACCTTACAAATCAGAATCAATACTGTATAGGCAATATTGCTAGGCAATAAGGGGTATGTGGCTTGCCCAGCTTAGGAATCATCTGAGGCCAGTTGAAAACAGGGCCTCCCATCTCTCGGCCTGGCTCTCAATCCAGTGAGCCATCTTGCTGCCCCTGTAGACACAAAAAGATTAAGAATACCTGGTGATGTAGATATTTTTTGTAACAAGACTCTGCTACCTATTGTATTAGTCACCTCTGCAAATTTTGCATTATCTGTAAAATGCCATCTAAGTCTTCATTTGAGTAGTAGATAAAATCAATTAAGTATGTAGGATGAAGCACAAGGACTTATGGAAAAACACTAATGCCCTTTCTCTAGGATGGTATCAAGCCATTGATCAATACTCTTTTTTTTTAAACCCTTATACTTCGGTGTATTGTCTCATAGGTGGAAGATTGGTAAGGGTGGGCAATGGGGGTCAAGTGACTTGCCCAGGGTCACACAGCTGGGAAGTGGCTGAGGCCGGGTTTGAACCTAGGACCTCCTGTCTCTAGGCCTGACTCTCACTCCACTGAGCTACCCAGCTGCCCTGATCAATAGTCTTTTGATATGGTCATTCGAACAGTTTTGAATTCACATTAAGTTCCAATTTTGCTCACAATGACATTATGAGAGACCTTGTCAAAGTTCTTGCTAAAATGTAGGGATACTTTGTCTAACACTCTCAATATGCATTTTCTTTATAAAAATTCATTTCAATAAATATTTGTTAAATACTTACTTTGTATTTAAGCGAGAAAGGCATCATCATGTAATGGACACAGATCTGATCTTAGAGTCAAGAGGTTCAGAGTTCAGGACTTTTGACATGCTGGCTGTGATTCTGGAAAAACCTTCTGCAACCACTCAGTAATTCAGTCAATTCTAACACCAAACTCTAGAAGAGACAGTGAGGCTGACAACTTGTGACTCTATTAAATCCAATTCACAAACACCCCAAGATGTCACTGGTCTTTGAACAAAGGATTAATAACAACCTTGTAAATTAATGTAGAATTGCTTAACTACATATAGGAAGAGGAGGTTTTCTTAACACACCAATTAAATTATGAGTCCACCCTTGTCCCCCACAAAAATAAATCTGTAAATGTAACATGCTAGGTTCTGAGTATACAAAGACAAAAATGAGAAATCTCATGCCTCAGAGTTACCTAGAAAAGAAAAACAAATAAGTCTTATATAGAGTATAAAGAGCATGGAATTTTGATTCATAGATCAGAAATAAAATATTATTTTATTAAGTACCCGCACAACTTTGATAAGTTACGTTTTATCTATAGCACTCATTATCCTGTGCTTAGCATGAAGCCTGGTACATAGTAAGCATTTAATAGATGCTTACTCACTGATTTCTTCACCTGTAAAATGAGGGAATCCAACCAGATGGCCTCTCAGCTCTTTTCCAGCTCTAAGTTATTATCTTAAGTAATTTAAGGTAATTTAAGAAAGAAGTGAGCACTAAAAAGTGGGCTTTTCAGTTAAGGCTTCATAGAAGAGGATATTGTCTAGTAACCCTGTCAAAATAGGAAATGAGGTTGGTCTGGCATGATTTGTTCTTAATGAACCTATGCTGGCTCATACTAATTACTGTTCTCCATTCTAAGAGCCCATAAGCTATTTGTTTAATAATCCATTCTAAATTTTTTTCTTGAAATTGGCATCAAGTTCATAGGCCTATAGTTAAGAGAATCCATCATTTTTGTTTTCAAAATTGGGGCACTTATTTCTAATGTTATGGCACCTCTCTTTTTTCCATAATTTCTCAAAAATCATCAACAATAGTTCAACAATCACACCTGAGAGCTCTTTTGATTCTCTCTTATGAAATTCATTGGCCCACATGACATGAACTCACTTAGAGCAGTGTGTTCTTTAATTAACTCTTTACACAACTCAACAACTTTCATTTTTCTCATTCATTCTGAATTTCTCCCCTTTCATCCTGTTACCCATTATCATAATTCAAATCACTCCTTATCCCCTTTATGCTTTTACTCTCTAACCAGAAATATAAAAAGAGCAAACTTCAACAAGTTCATGAGAGCTGACTGTTAAATTTTCAGAATGACCATTTATACCTCAAAAATTAGCAAATTCTACAAATTGGGATTTAATTTCTTGTTTTGTTGATTTCCAGACTTAAGAAGGTGATAGACAAAATGTTAATAATGCAAATTAACTTAAAAGTACATTTGGGTACTTTTTTTTTCTTTTTCAGAGTACCAATAGTTAAACATTTATCAGTTTACCCTTGTCTCTAACAAAGTTTGTTCTAAGAGTATTTTTAGATATTCTTGGTAGGTCTAATTTTGCATGGGGGCCTAAGTTTTTTTTTTAACTTTCTTTTTAAAGAACTATTATATTATTCTAAATTTGTCCCCACTTAGAGGCGACTTCTTCCACTGTTTATACCTATCTTTTAAAAATATGAACTCAGGGACATACTTCTTATTCAGGTACATGAATTTACTTAATTCTCCCTTTTCCTTCTTAGTACTACTAGTTGTAATTGTATCATCAGATTTCTAGATACTTTCTATGACTTTTAAATTGATTTCTCAACTACAGGAGTGGAAACACAAAAGAGCAACTGTTTGAATGCTTGGATTGATGCGGGCACAATTTGGGATGTAGACTCTTAATGACCACCCTAGAACAATCATTAATAACGTGGAAGTATATGAAGAAACCAGTGGAAATGTGCATCGGCTATGGTGGGGTTGGAGGGTGGAGGGAGAGAGAGCAAGAACATGAGTCATGTAACCATGGAAAAATGTTTTCTAAAAAAAATTAAAAAAAATAAATTGATTTCTCTTCTGATGTCGCATGCCGTTAGCATCATAGCTATCTCACATCAGTGTCAGAAATTAATCATCCATTTCCTCTATTTGACTGGGCAGTCTGTAATATAGTCCTTGAAAAAAACAAACATCATTTTCTATTTTTTGCCTCTTTTCTTAAGTAAGTGCTCTCACTTCTAGGAAGTTATTTAATCTTATATATTTTTTTGCCTTCCCTTCTATCTGATCTTGATACTTAATTGATCTTTTCACCACATCATATAATATCTCTTGTATATATTTCTTTTCTTCAAAATTAAATTTCAAGTCCCTAAATTAAAAATGGTATTTTACTATTTGAGGTGTTAGGGGATTGGGGAGAAGAGGACAATCCTCCACAGAATTTATCAGAAGAAATTACATACTATGCAAAGAATAGAGTATGCAATGCATGAATATAGAGTGAATGTACAATTTTATTTGTTTTTTGGGGGAGGGTTTGTCTTTTATTTATTTATTTAGAAAAAAAATTTTCCATGGTTACATTATTTATGTTCTTGTTCTCTCGCTCCCCACCTCCTCTACCCCCCAGTATCTGACACACATTTCCACTGGTTTCTTCATGTGTCATTGATCAAGACCTATTTCCATATTATTGATAATTATTCTAGGGTGGTCATTAAGAGTCTACATCCTAATTGTATCCACATCAACTCATGTGTTCAAGCAGTTGTTTTTCTTCTGTGTTTCCACTCCTGCAGTTCTTCCTCTGAATGTGGGTAGCATTATTTTCCATAAATCCCTCAGAATTGTCCTGGGTCATTACATTGCTGCTAGTACAGAAGTCCATTAATCAAGCCACTCTCCAATCCATAAATGGGCAAGGGATATGAATAGGCAATTTTCAGATAAAGAAATCAAAACTATCAATAAGCACGTGAGAAAGTGTTCTAAATCTCTAATAATTAGAAAAAATGCAAATCAAAACAACTCTGAGATAGCTCAGACCTAGCAGATTGGCTAAAATGACAGCAGCGGAGAGTAATGAGTGTTGGAGGGGATGTGGCAAAATTGGGACATTAATGCATTGCTGGTGGAGTTGTGAACTTATTCAACCGTTTTGGATGGCAATTTGGAACTATGCCCAAAGAGCACTAAAAGAATGCCTGTTCTTTGATTTAGCCATACCATTGTTGGGTTTGTACCCCAAAGAGATCATAAGGAAAAACACATGCACAAAAATATTTATAGCCATGCTCTTTGAGGTGGCAAAAAACTGGAAAATGCCCTTCAATTGGGGAATGGCTGAACAAATTGTGGTATATGCTGGTGATGGAATACTATTGTGCTTAAAGGAATAATAAACTGGAGGAATTCCATGTGAACTGGAATGACCTCCAGGAATTGATGCAGAGTGAAAGGAGCAGATCCAGGAGCACATTATACACAGAGACTGATACACTATGGTAAAATTAAATGTGAATGTACAATTTTAAGGGGATCTATAAAGAAGAAAGAATCCTCCTAATTCATTGGAAAATCTAGTTTTTATGGCAGAGTTGTATAGGCAATTTAAATTAGCCAGTCCTTCACCGTGGTAGTTTATACATATAGACTTATAGTAGATTCCTTTGTTCATGTAAAATTAGTTTGGGGCCTTTTCTTCATAAAGAACTATGTCTGTAGAAAGGAGGATGACAGATGGAGAGAACATCACAGAGGGAAAAAAACATCAAACTTACATAGTGGAAAAATTTAACAAACAAATAAATCAGGTTAGTCTATTCCCTCTGCTGTGCCACATTGACCAGTCTTATATACTAGTGGTGCTCTAGAACACTTCTTTAAAAAGACTTTTGTGGCTGGAGTTCCCGATTTCTAGGCAGAGGCTACATTTTAACATTAGGATGGTTACTCTTTTCATCTCCCTGGAAGATTTCTTTGAGGTCAGTGAGATGCTAGTAAAGTTACTTTTTGTGTATCTTGCCTACCTACTGATAAGTAAGAAAATAATGACTGGAAAAGAAAGACAGAGTTTGTGGCCAGATACTGATAGAAATATTCTGCTTGGGAAAGTATGTTATATGATGAAAAACATGAATTTAACTGTGCCATACAATGAAGAAACAATTAAAAAAATAATTGGCAGGACGATGGACAAGATAACCTTCTACATTATCCTTCACATCTCTCTTTTTTTAATCATTAAGTTGTTTTTTCTTACTGCAATTAGAAAATCCCGTTATGTGTCAAGCATTTCCTTTCCTGTGTGTGTGCCTGATATGTAAATGTCCCCTACTCAAAATGTCCACCAACAATCCTTCTGCCAATACAGCCAATCAGGTTACATCCCATAGCTGTCTCCTAGGTAACCAACACACAGCCTCAGAAATGGACAGCAAGAAATGGAAGGAAAAGATATGTGGCAACACCTTCTTTTTTACAATGTTAAAATTTGTAATTGTTTTCATTATTTCACATTTGTCCCCTTTAGAAGAATTGCTAGCTAGGAATCCTGCTCGTGTACAGGGGTAGGGGCATAATAATAGCTGAAATTTAATCAGTGCTTCAAAGACTGAAATATAACTTTTACATACATTATTGCTTATGTGCCACTCAACAGTACTCTTGTACAGATATTATCCCCATTTTACAGATCATAAAACTGAGGCTTTTGAGGGATTAAATTATTTTACTATGGCTGTACAATTCATTAATGATAGATAACAAATATGAAATACACCTTCCAGAATCCAAATTCAGCATTCTTTCCATTTTATCACATCCTCACAAAATGTTTCAGATTGCTCTAGGACTTAATAGATAGAGGCTACTGATCCAGGTTTACTAGCTAGCAGTTTCAGAGCTGAGATTTTTCTAGCAGAGTCAATGAACTTCACTTATGTACGAGCTTTCATGAAACCTTCCAGATGTGGAGACAAACATTAGAGCTTCAAACTGTCATCATTATGGTATGGTTGCTTTATCTTAGCCCATCCCTTTTCATATTATATTTTCAAGTTTTACTAAAGGAAAACGTTGTAATATCTCTCTTCATTCCCATGGAGAAATAATCTCCAACAAAGAGAGCCTTTTGTTTTATAGATCTTCAAGTCAGCCATAATACCCAGACTCTGACCTCTACTGTTTATTAACATTTCCATTAGAGAAGGCAAGTAGCAAACATTCATGAATCTTTCCTCTTCTCTGATACTCTTTCTTTCTTTTTCCACCCCCACCATAAAAAACCCTGAAACTCTTACTTTCTGTTTTAGTAATAATTCTAAAACAAAAGGGCAAGGACTAGGCAAAGAGAGTTGAGTGACTTGCCTAGAATCACACAGGTGTGAAATGTTTGAGGCCAGATTCTCCTGACTCCAGGCTTGGCACCCTTATCAAGTGTACCAACTACCTACCCCTAATGCCCTACTATTTTCAGGATTTACAGTTAACGTTTTCCGCTATGGTCAGGAACTTCAATATCAGTTTCTTTCATTTTCTGTTCTCACTTTTTCCTCAAAGATTTGTGTGAATAAATTTACTTACTACACAGCTTTGAAACCTGGTGGTCTTGAAAATTTGAGGAAATGGCAAATATTTTCCAAGTCACCAGGATGCTAGAGATCTTTATCAAAGAGCCTGTAATGTTTTTGTTGTTATCTAGCTTGACCTCATATACATGGGGTAAAAAAAGAATGGGATGATTTAATAATGACAATCGCATAGGTATTATATAACACTGAGGTGTGGCTCTTTCATACTGGATTGATTATTTAAATTAGTCAAGTAAGGTACACACTTATAAGCAACATGTAAGAATGACATATCGAATAATATGGAGTAAAGAATCAGTGACTTTGGGGCTTTGTGAGCTATGAGTGTTAGTGCATGATATTAGTGAAAGGAAGAAAGTAGCTTCTTGGTTTTGGCACTGAAGGTTTTTTCAAGATAAAATGGCAAAGGTCAGAGAGGAAAAACTGATTAAATAGCAAAAATGGAAATCAATCTTAGAAGAAGAAGGTGCTGCAAATGCGAATGACTATTCAGTTCTTCCCAATCACAATAATGTGTTTCAACATATACTAGGTACCCATAGAAGATGAGAGTAGTAATTTGACAAAAAAAGTATAGTGAATGAAGAGAAGTATGAGAAAGAATAAGGAAAAAAGAAGAAGAAGAGAAGATAAAGATCAAAGGGGGAGGACGAGGAAGAGAAAGACAATGATCTTGTTAATGCCATTTAGAATTAGGAAGAGAAAACAGAACGGTACAGATAGAATGAATTATGACAAATATATCATTGAAAACGATTAAAAAGTTTAGGAATAATGAGAAGGAAAGTATAATGGCTTGCAGCTTGCAGAGGTGTTGTAAATGTAGTTAACATTATAAACACATACCCTAGAATAGCACAGTATAATAAGGGCAGAAAAGAACTATTCTTTTCAGGATTGATTTCAGACTCAACTTTGCCTTGACTTTGCTTCTCACTTCTGAGTCAGGGAAAATACTGTGATAAAAGGCAGTATTTAAGAAAATGCTCTATCAGGCATAAAAATATATATTCTTCATACATGAGACAGCATAACATAGTGAGAACAGAGCTGGCTTCTTTGTCAGGAAGACTTTCCTTCATGAACCACTTCAGATGCCAACTGGCTGTGAACCTGAACACAAAGTTTAAGTTCTCAGTACCTCAAGTCAACTCTATAAGAGCAGAAGTTATGGAAGATCTAATAGTCTGCATTGGTAAAGGGTATTTCTTACCTGGAGCACTCCCTTCATTTTTGAAATGACAGATCCAGGACAAACAAATAATCTTAGTAGAGAGAATGATAGTTTGATATGTATCAATATGCTAAAAATTATCATTTTATTAAGACTCACTTCACCAATCTGCCAATAACTAATTCTTGGAGAATTTCTTTGAAAAGACAGGGCTTAAGTAACTTGTCCTGAGTGCTACAGTTAGCTTTTGAGAAAGGAATCGACCCTGTCTTTCCAGTTAAAGACCAGCACGTTATATCACACTGCATCTGTGCTTGTGTATGTGTATTTGTATGTGAATTTGTGATTTTATTGGTATAGGGAGTGTCAGGTGAAGAAACAGTAAATGCTCTTCAACTTATACTCTGAGAAAGTTCCTTGAGATTGTTATTCAGTCATTCATGCCTGACATTTTGTAATCCCATTTGAATTTTTCTTGGCAAATATACTGGAATGGTTTGCCATTTCCTTCTCCAGCTATTTTACAGATGTAAAACTGAGGCAAATTGGGTTAAGTGACTTAATCAAGGTCACCCAACTAGAAAGGGTCTGTGGTCAGATTTGAACACATGAAGATGAGTCTTTCTGACTCCAGGCCTCTATCCACTGTGCCACCTAGCTACCCATACTCCTTAGAGCAGGAAGAATTAAATGGCCAGCCTTGGATTATACAGACAATATGCATAAGAAAAAGGACTTGATTCTAGGTCTTCATGACTCTGGTTCTTAATCCATTAGATCACATTGCTTTTGCCTATCATTCTTTCTGTCTCTGTCTCTGTCTCTCTCCCTCTTCCTGCTACCCCCTCTCTATTTACGTGATATATCCCTTTTCCTCAAACTTTAAATTTCTTGTGTTTCTGGCAGTTTTTTGATGCTACAATTTGTATTCACTTTCCAAAAATGCTTGGTAAAGACTCACTCATACCTACAGTCATTATTTGATATAAATTAACCTTTAAAAAGAAAAACAAAAGACGTAAATTCACCAATTGAAAATATAGGGGAAAAAAGGTTTGGCAAAGTGGAAAGTGTATTAATCAAAGTCAGAGAAATTTAAGTTCAAATCAACTTCAAGATCTTTGAATCTCAATATCTTCATCTGTAAAATGGATAATAACACCTGTTGTACCTAGGTCAGGGTTCTAGTGAGGATCAAATGTCATCATGTATCTAAAGCACTATAAAAATGTCATCTATTATTTAAGAACACGTTAGGTATACATGTATATACACATATGTATATTTTTATATATCTTTTTTTAGTTCAAACATAATTTCTCTCCTCCTTAGAGTTATTTAAATCCTTGTTTTCTTTCATGAGTCTTCCTTGATTTGGTAGAAATAAAATTACTCATCTATCCTGGCATATAAAAGCATCAAATCCTAATTTTTTAGCTTCATTCCATTTTAAAGAGTTATCTAGCCTCAGTTAAATAAACACTATGCAAGTTTTTAAAATTATATTTCATCCAACTAATGAATAAATGAATGAAAAAAGTATTAAGCTCATACTATGTGCCAAATGATATGACAAGTGAAAGGGGATATAAAAATCAAAAGAAAGTCTCTATCTTGATGTGATCGTATTCTAATGGTGACCTGGAAAGGGTCTTTTGTCTGGGGATGGTGAGTTTGCCAGGGATAGTGAATTGAGGCTCAGGGCAGACGATTGGCATGTCCTTTCTAATAGGCTTAATTTATTGTTTTGATGAATGCACCCAGAACCAAGATGTAGGTATTCCTTTGTGTGGGGGGCTGGTGGAGAGGCATGGGAATACCATTTTGGTGACAGGATAGATGGCAAGAGAACCTGGGGGACTCCTTCATGGTTTATAAAGTAGATTCAGTGCTGTCAGTCTTAAATGTAAGGACATACATAGTAGGCAAGAATCTTGTGTAATTGGCTGCTTACAAACTTACAACATCCAACATACCAAAATGGTGATAAATAATAGTATTAATATAATGAAGTAATTTTGATAAAGAGGAAAAATCTAAAAGAGCATTCATGGATCCAGTGAGTTAGTATTTGAGTATATCAGTACCCAAAGAGGCCCAAATCAGGCAAGATAAATATATTAATATATTTCTATAATGAAGAAAAAAGGCCCAGAAGGTTAAAAGTCTCACCCAAGATTACTCAGCTGGTTAAGCAAAATTAAGACTATTATCAGACTCTCATCAGTGCTCATTCTATGATAGTACACCACATCCTGGTTTACTAGGACCTACACTATTATACTTGTGTTTTCCAACTACTTTACCTTTCTTTTTGCTTTCAATTTTAGTTTAAATGACTGAATCTAGTCTATTATTACAGCTGATGGTTGGAGTTAATGCTGCTTTTCTTCTAGTGCCAACCCCACAGAATGCCAAATCTGGGCCAACAATTTTCACAGGGCATATTTTCTCCATCTTTACCCAAGGTAAGTAAGTATGTGCAATGTTATCTATCTGATCTGATATATTCTAATAATCTGTCTCATACTCTTATTCATCTCAACAATTTACATAATATTACTTTTCTGTTTTTACATAGACATCGTCATAAAGATAAGTATATTTTATGGATTTTTTATTGAATAAGAACTCACATTTACTTAATGGTACAAGTTTTCCAAAGTGCTTTCTCCACAGAAATTCTGTAAGTTGGCAATACAAATATTATGATATCCATTTTCCAGATGAGCAAACTGAGTCTCAAAGAGTTTAAGTGATTTACTCATGGTCAGAGAGCTGGTAAGTAAGTGCCAAGGCACACTTTGATCCCAATTCTCATGGCTCCAATTACAGCATTCTTTATATTATATCATCCTGCCACATTAAACTGACTAAAGATAATAAATTAATAAATAGTTTTATTTTATTCAAAACATAATTTGACCCAATAAATAAGGCACTTAATGAAAATATTCTTGTTTCTAAACATTTGAGGAAAACTTCTAAATGTGATATATAGAGAGTATAACAAAACCTGTCTTTAGTATTAATGATATCAGAGCATGACAAGTGTCATATATCATTTATTAAAGGGGTATTGTTGGGCAGTCATAATGTTGATCTACATACCATATTAGAAATATACAATGAAGCTGAGATGGATTTAATTTTTGAAAGTGAAACTAAGAGGAGAGGATGCTCATGAAACTGCAACTGAAAAAATGTTTACTCCTCACCCCCAAAAAAGATAAAAATGTACCTGTTAACTTTTTTTTGTCATGAACTATTTCCTGATGGAACATTTCAAACCGAATTGCCTTAGGGGGTGAGTGGCAAAGCCATTATCTATCTCATTTTTATCCTCCTGTCTTTCACTGTCTAGATTTCTATTTGGAGCTTGTCAAAATTTCCTTTTTTGTGTAATACAATTTGGAGACAGTAGAGGGCACTTTGAATTTAGACAAAGTCTGAGGAATCTCAGAATCTTCACTCAGAAAGCTTTTGTTTGGTTATTAAGAAATGTGATACAATTTTGCTTTACATTTTAGACAGCGTGAATTTTTAAAACTATGTTTTGGAAAAAGTTTGGGTTAGTTTCTTAACATGTTAAAAACTGAGATTCTCACTTAATGTGTATTAACATGTATTTACTAATGACTGCTATATATAACTCTATATCTTAGTCTTGCAGGATAACACCCAGTACTCAGTTAAAACCACAAACATATTATGAATGAATGAATAAAACTTGTATTTTTATTATGTGAAAAAAATGTAGAAAAATTCTGTTAAGACAAATGGAATTAGTAGGACATGTAGAGAAATATAACATTCACACGATAAAAATTAAAATGCTTTAATAAAATTAGAAGCATGAATGTTATTCTTACCCATCTGACCTCAGAAAGAGAAGTAACATTTTTCCCCTTTCAAAAGCTAAAAGTAATTTCAAAAATATTGCCCAGAAATATGTTAATATAATAATGTGACAGTTTTAAAACAAAATTACTTAAGTTTATTAAAATTTCTGGAACACTTAGTTTTCATGAATGTCTTGAAATTTTTTAAAGAATCATAAAACCTGTAAAATTAATAGAGTAATTTAAACAAAGTATTTAAAGCAAAATATCTTATTCGAATGCATTCTTTTTTTTTTCTTGTCCAACCCCCTCACTTTATTTTTTTTACATTTATTAATATTCATTTTTAACATGGTTACATGATTCATGCTCCTCCTTTCCCCTTCAACCCCCCCCCGCGCCCCCCTTACCCATGCGCATTTCCACTAGTTTTGTCATGTGTCCTTGATCGAGACAAATTTCCAAATTGTTGGTAGTTGCATTGGTGTGACGAATGCATTCTTAAGGAATATATTTTTCTGTGAAAATATTTATGTATTTCAATTCTAGTTAGATAGTAACACCACTTCTAGTTATGTGACAAATGTCAATCATTCTTACCAGCAATTATTCTATTCTTTTTTAAATAACTAAGATTTTGATTTTATATTTTTTAGAGTTCAGACTAAAAGGACAGTTCTTGCCCACATATTTTTATCATCACATGAAATAACCACATTCAGTCATATCTATAAGCTTTAACATCTTTGATTTTACAAAATTATTTTTGTTCAGTAAGTTGAGATCAGATGATATATCCACAGAAGTAAAAATAATTTTTGTTCATTTATTACATAAATGCTCACTGAGTGACATTGTGCATATGGATAGATTGTAAAGAGAAGACACATTTCTTGCCCTTGAGCAGCTTATAATCTAAATGGGGAGACGTGTTGAATAAACAAAATTAATATTACTAAAAGAGACAATGATGTCTGTATTTATACTCAATGATGTTTCAATGCCCAGGCCCACATATGACAAACATTTGGAGTTCCTATGCACATATGTGGAGGTGTTATTAGTGGACCTTATTAGTGATAGTGGGATAATACATTTATATTGGTATGGGATGGATGGGCTTTGGTGGCAGAGAATAAGGCAGAAGTAAAGGCTAACACGATTCCCAATTACTTTATGTCATTTATTTTATGTGAAAGAAAAATCTGAAATAAAAAGTCAAAGTCAAACAATTATCGTTCTTAAGGAATAAGGGGAATCCTTAAGTAGACTGCTTGCACTCATACCCTTACTCTCCAGAAAGGAAGAAAAATGAAAAAGAATATAAAGCTGTGTACCTCACCCAGAGCCTGGCCTAGTGTAATTTTCATAAACCAAAAGCAAACAAACGGCAATTGTCACTCCTCTAAATGCTTTGTAGAACCCCTGATATTTATCTTTACTCCTTTCCTAATTTATTATTGCCAGTAAACTATATATTTGCCACTAACACGGTCTGAATAGATTTGAAACAATAAGTGTAACAGGCTCAAATGGACAGTGCCTATTATCTCTTCCCTTTTCTCCCCTGCCCTTTTATGGCCTATAACTTCATTCAATCTGTAGCTACATTTATGTTCCTTTAACCACAAAAAGGGTCATAATGCTATCTCTGATAATACTGAAATCGCTTAATTTGTTCATCTTCTTTCAACTTCTGGAGCTTCTCACCCTTTGCCACTCGTCGCGCCTAGAGTTTGTCCACAGGCCGGAAGCATCCAGTTCCTTTTCAATCTTTGCTCCTGTTTTCAACCCAATAATCCAGGCCTGGGCCAGGCTGAGCAAGGGGCCGAGGATGGCCTCTACCACCCGGAGTAAGCATCCTTTTATTCCTAGGGAAAGGCAGGAAGCAGCATGCTGTCTTGCCAAACCGTGATGCCTGATCCAAACTAGTCAGAGGGAGAGGGAGGAAGAGAGCTCCACTCATCAGCTGAGGCTGAGAGGGCAGAGCAGAGGAATGAGGAGAATTTGCTTGCTCAGAGGACAGGAGCATGAGTTACTCCCCATTCTGACCCCTGTTAGTGGGAAGGAGAGAGGGAAGAAGCTTGGCCTACCCACAGCTGTTGCTGCCCATGCCGTCATTGGTGCTGGTGCTGTTGCTCTGCTGCTACTGCTGTTGCTGCTGCTGCTGTTGCTGCCTGCTCTCTGGCTTGCTGTTGTTGGCCGTTCTGCTGCAGCTGCTTCTGCTTTGACTCTTGCCTCTGACCCTTCTGCTGTTTCTTCCATGATTTTAGCATCCTCTCCACCCTCCCACAGTGGAGTCTCTATCTCCCCCACAGGCACCTCTTTTAAATGGATGGGAAGAGATTCTTTGTGGGATGGGAAGGGGGTGTGCAAGGAGAGAGGATGCTTCAGAGGACAGAAGTGTTCAGGTGGATAACAAAGCTTGGAGCTCTTTGCCCCTCCTGGTGCTGTTCGCCCTGTCCTGGTTTGCATCTCCCTGGGAGCTTTAACAACGCTTTCCAGCTCCAGCTTAGAATCCCTCCATGTCTTCCTTCTTCTTCTTTTTTGACTTTTAGTCAGGCCTTACTCCTTGCCTCCTTCCAGGAACAAACAAAACCCCCTACCACACAACCTCATGAAAAAGAGATACATGTCCCAGAATAGCCCTACATTTTCCAACCACATTTTTTTAAAATCATATTCAGGTAACAGAAAATGCTTCCTTTTAAGGGCCAGGGAGAATAGAATAAAACACCAATGGATAAATGTGGTGTTAGAAGGGCAATTAACTGCTGATTTTGAATAGCATTTCTGAAGGATTTTCCTGAGCTGCCCACTCAAGTTACTTCCCGTTCCAAGCTCCTCTCTCCTCTTCCCCTTTGGTGGCTAAGAGCTGGGCACGATTCAGCTCATAAAAATATGTCACAGCAATTGGAATTTACCCTTTGACCTTCAACTCCCTCACTGCCACCTCGCCTACACACACATCCAGAGGCACACACAGAGGCTGCGATTCACTAGCTTTGTTTTCACTAAACAGATGGCAGGATCACTGGTGAAAACGGCTTTTTTGCACAATTCACATAACTCCAAGAGGGTAATGTTTTAGCCCTACTTGCAAAATAGTTGTGAACCAAATTTACTACTCTTTATTGTGAATTTTTTGTGGAGGAGGGAAGGAAGATTTTATATGCAGTATCCCTACTCTTCCCACCAAATATGTCTACAAATACCCCTTCCATATATTAGACCATTTCTATATTATAATATTTAGGGTAGATTTTTGCTTTGGGAGGATCATTGCTATGGGGAAAAAAATCTAATGTAGGGTGAATGGGTGTAATATACTTTCTAATTATACTTGCTTTACATTTTTAAAAAGTATAACTAATTCCATGATTATTTTAAGCATTATTTATAATTTATAATAAAGGCTGAGAATTTAAATTGTATAAGTAGGCATGTTTTTGATGTGTTATATATGTGAATATATGCATAGTATATATATATATATGTACATATATTATCCCATTTTTTGTAAATAAAACTGCCATTGTTTAATCTTTGTCTTCCCTTTTGCCTTTTTTGTGGTAATGAAACTCTTATTTCTAACTCTGGGCACAAAAATAGTGCTGTTTTGTTTTGTATATAATACTTTTTGTGTGTGTGAATATAGAAAAGCCAAGAAAATGAACAACATACTGAACCTGGCCATCTAGGCCAGTTCAAATATAGAAGGAGGTATTTTTACAGCTTTATTGGAACTATTACTAAATTAACTGCCTTAATTCTAGAAGTTTGAATAAATAGTAATCTCCTATGAACATGGATATTATTTATACTACAAAGTTAGGAACAATTCAAATGTACAATTACAAATCCATATGCTCTTTAAATAGGTAAGACACTCAAATTGCATGCTTTTAGGACCTAAGAGATGGACTTTAGAGGCTGTTGAATTTAGAGGTTTCAGAATATGAGACAATGTTAGACACCTGACACACTTTAAAAAAAAAAAAAGCTATTTGCCTATGGGCGAGTAGAAATGGTATCTTGAAAGAGTTTCTGGCAACCATTATCATGGATGTCTAAGTAATGAATATCTGACAGCTTAAATTAAACATGCCAGTCAGTCATTAAGTTCCTTTTTTTTAACTTTAATATAATTGTGTACTTCTTTCTGAGGCCATATCACTCTACTCTCTTGAGCTCTCCCTACCCCTTTTTTTGTACTCCATGCTGCTAATGCTAACATTTGTTGAGCCCAGAGCACACATCCTACAATAATGATAATGGTGTATAAACAATCACTTATGGTCCTTTTCTAAGTATATTATTACCATTTCCCCAAATCTGTTGACTAACCTCTTCAATTTTCTCTGGCATGACTACTCACATGTGTTGATATATCTGGTTACCACAGCATAAGTGATGATAATTTAACAACTTTCAGTTTTCAGACACTAGCTTCCTTTCTCATTTATTTCCAAAAGATGTTAAAATGATTCTATCCTCTCCCTTTTGTTTAGAGTTCAGGGAGCTACCAACCTAAAGATAAATCTGCAAATCTACCTGGATATTCTTTATCATTGTCACTAGCTTAGTGGTGGTCTGCCATTTTTCTTGAAAGCTGGGCACCAACTGCTGGCCAGAAATATTTTTCACGGAATTCTTTGTACTTTAAATAAACTACTACTTCAAGAACCGCCAAGTGTCCCTCATTCATCTTTAGGACACAGGGAGCTTCATGTACATCTTTGCAAGCGTTGACTCTGGGAAATGTTTGTCTCATCCTTTTGCAATCCCTTGCCTTCTTTGAACTCACTGCAGGTTTATTAATGGCCTTGACTAAATTAAGGCAGATGTATGCTTTAAAGGTTTATTCTATGACTAATCTTAAGCAAAAAAAAATAATTCTTATTTATAAAATTAGATCACCTCTTCTTTTTTCTTGCTCTTTTTTGCCCATTTTTAAAAGGTCTTTCTGTGGGTTTTGCGTAATGAATGAACATCACTAAGGGGGAAAAGATTGTTGTTTCCTTTGGCATTTCTCATCTTAAAGCGGTAGAAGAGTACGCATCTGCTTTTCCCTGTGGAGAGGGAGATAATATGATAACCTTCTGATTATATACATAAGCGGAAACTGATCAGCTTCTCTTGTGGTTCGTTTTTTAAGGGCAAGTTCCAGTTGGATTGTGCTAATACACATATTCATGAATCTCTCCAAACAGGATTCACGGCTCTCCAGGGAACTCTTGAAGTATGCATCATTGTTTCAATGAAGTATCTTCATTATAAAACATAGGGACTATAAAAGGTGAATACCATTTGCCTCAGCCTAATATAATCTCTAGTTTGACTTTCTTCTACTGTGGCAATTTTTTTTTTCTGTAACAGAAAGGGAAAATGACACGGAATCAAATTAGATATTACATGAAATTGGGTAAAAATGCCTTTTCTTTAAAAATCGAATTCAATCTCCTCTACAACATTATGTGGATGAGGTTGAGAACCTTAACTCTGAAATCCAAAAATCTTTGTGTGCCTACAAATGTTTTATTTGATAGGAGGTAGCTTATGGAAATTTTTGGTCTCCAGAGGTACATAAGTTTCTTACCAAAAAAAAAAAAAAAACCCAGGCCAAAGGATGTGAAGATATAAGTATGTAAACACCTTTAAAGAATAAGCAGAGATACTTTTGGCAAGACAGATCCAAAATTAGGCAAAGTCACATTTTGGCATCACTGTAAATAGTATAACATCTTTATTTCACTACCTTTAAACCGTTTATGAATAAAATACCTACTTTTCCAAATGTTTCACTGTTCTCCATAATATAGTATTTTTTTTTCCTAGGGAACCCTAGATTTGGGAATTTGTACCAATGTACATGTTACAAAGGAGTCTTTATTAGAATGGACATGAATGGAGTTCTGAGCCAGACTACAAAAGCCCTACATTGGAATGGTATATAATGGGCTGTATTATAGAGAAGCAACACTGTCTTTTAGATATGAAGGACAGTTTCATACAGCATCTATTGCAAAGAAACAAAGGAGTTATGTAGCTCACAAATTAGGGTATTCACATCCAATTCTATTAATGGGGGAATGTCAAAAACTTGGAATGTAAAGTGACTTTGTTTTTCTCACTAATACAAGGAATGATTAGGCATCATTTGTATATTTCTTGTGTACTGACCAAAAGAGATAATACCACCAAAAAATGTAAAATTTCTATGTACTAAATTATGTTCTGAAACTGACAGAAGTATTAACAGCTCTAAGAATTACTGATATGTTAGTGTTAATCTCACGAAATTAGAAATCTAGAAACTAGATATTCTAAGCCAAACAACATACATGTCAATAATTTCAAAGATAGAAATTTTGTGTCATTAAAATGTAATTAAACATTTATGTTAAGCTGGAAATGACAAACACTATTGAAGACAGTAGAATGCAATTCTTATACAAGGTTACTTAGTGAAATTTCTGTATGATAAGAACTAACAGAACATAGTTTCTGCTTGGATTCATTGGTATTTCCTTAAATAGATACATCCAAGTTTAGTTTGTAATTTGAAATGTGTGGTGATATCTGAATTATTCTTATTTAGATTGGCTGAGGCTAATTTTTTTTTATCTCTATTCTACTTTTTTCCTTTCCTGTTGATTTGTTGGGGGCACACACCCCTACCAATAGTTATTCAATTACTAAGTTGTTCAGTGACTACTTTTGATATTATCTTAAAGTGAAGTTGATAAGTTAGATTATTTAAAGAGTATATATACTACATGTCAAAATGAAAAAGAAAGGATTTTAGAATTATCTTGTGTGTGTGTGTGTGTGTGTGTGTGTGTGTGTCCACACACACGTATAACCATTTCCTTTGTACAGAATTTACAAGTTATAGGTGTGGCTTGAGGAATATACTAGGCTAGGTCAGAATTTCTCAAACACTGAGAGCTCTGAATTTCAACTTGAATTTGAACTGTTAATAATTGATTTACCGGCAAAATGTTACTTGTGTTTTTGTGGAATAAAAGAGTACTTCTGATATCTCATAAGGGATCTTAGAGATCTAATGGTTCTTATCAAATAACACTGAGACAATGGTAGAAGGCAGAGAAATAGATAGATGAAATTTTCCTGAAAATAGCTATATTGTCTCTTACAAATAAAGAAGGGAGATAAGTATATTGCTCTTGGAGTAGTGGAAAGAGGACTTTTCTAAGTACTCATTCTGCTACTAGAGGCAGATGAACTCAAGTTTCCTTCCAAATAAAAAATGGTTCAACTGGGTTAGCTTTGGAAACTCAGTGGGATCACTGTTCCATGATTCAGTTTCCTCACACCAAAAATGAAAACCCTGGATCTGGTGATCTTTTAGCTATCTTTTTGCATTAACATTTTGGAATTCTAAATAGGATAGATTTTCATAAATCAAAATATGTGAGTATGTTATATTATATCTAGCCTAAATGCATTGACACTTGACTATCTCAACTTAAAAAAAAAATAGACTCTTGTGTTTTTCTGTAGTTTTCTCTAAAGTTTTAAGAGTTCCTAATGTGCTTTAATATTAGCAATTAAATTAAAACAGAATGGTTCAACCATTTGACCAATTTTGATGCTAAGTGAAATTAATCAGTAACTTAATAAAGTAGTCACATTCTATCACCCACCCCTTCTCCCTTTCACAAAATTACATATATGAAAGATTTTACAGAAGTTGAAGGCTTTCACAGTGTGCATTTAAAAGATAGCTAAGGGTAATAATGGAGGAACTTGAAATCTTGTTTTCGTCCCTTCATTCTCTTCAGTGAAAAGCGAATATTCTCTTCACCATTTGGATTTGGATCTAAGTGGACTCAATAGGAAATGGGAAGAACATATTGCAGAGAACATTTTATAAATGTAAGAAAAAAAAGATTTACGCTATAATGCCATGACGAGAGGTAAACCTATGAAAAATTGTTTGTTAAAAACAGAAATAAAATCATAGATAAATAGACATATAAAAACCTGTTCCAAGAGCAGCATTATTTTCTCCCCAGAGACAGAAAGATGTGAAAAACAAATGTTAAATTAAACCTCTGATAAGAAAGCTCAGCAAAGATCCTAATCAAATCAAGTTTTATTTTCTCAGATAAATTTTATTTCTATGTTATTTCATGATTTTTTTTCTTTTACCCAGGGAAATGGGTATATGGTTAAAAAAAATGTACTGCCAAGGTAGGCTAGCAGCAAATAAAAATAATAATGGAAATGGAAGGCACATAAGGAAACATGCTTGGAGTGAAGATACAGAATTTGTCCTTTTAATCTTTAATTCTATGGGCATGAATAACCAAAAAATTGTTTCCCGTTTCTTACACAGAAGTTATAGCCACTGATCTTTGAATATGTAGGATAAATTTCAGTAATGTATTCTACATGTCACTTGAATTTTACTATATCCATTATAATATTTCACTACTAAATCATACATTTCTCTCCTACACAAAAGTCAAAGTTATTTTCAGCAGCTTCAGGTAATATAATCAGTTTGAATGAGGTAGTATTTTTAATAGGCAAAAGGAAAGCTTAGTCCTGTTTGGCCAAAGACTTCTGAGACCAAATCTGAGATTTCAGGTGAAGTTACCACATTCAGCTTTGGCTGGCTGTCATCCAATAGGTAATCTAATTGGACTCTGGCAAATAACAATACCTAAGTGAGTCCCCATAGGCTGGTGGAGAAATTCAATGCAATTGAATGGGAATGAAAAAAAATGCATCTGATGGACTAGAGATGCCAGAAAAAATTCAACTTTCTCTTTTAGTAGCATAGGACTGGGGAAAAAACCAAAACAGCCAAACCAAACCAAACTGAGCAATGACACTGTGAGAACTATGTGCCTTAGGGAAACCAACTAGAAGCTATAGACTATAAAATCATATGGTAGAGTAGAAGTAGCCCTAGACTAGTTATAGTTCTTTAGTTCAAATCTTGATTCTGTTACTTAGTACTATATTTATGGCTATGGGCAAGTCACTGAATTTCTCTGCCTCACTCTTTTCAGCTTCAAAATAAGAAGATTGGCCTAAGTCATCTCAAAATTGTCTTCTAACTCTAAGCCAATGGTTCTTTTAACTCCAGTTTATCAAGAATTGTCAGGGATTCTAGAGAGCAGATCCAGTATTAATGACTTACATGAAAAACTGATTTCAAAAAAAAGTAGTAATGATCGAAATGAAATATTTCCTTGTTGTCTCTAAGGATACTTCATGATTTAATAGAGACTCAGAGTCACCAATGTAAATATCAGTAATTGCTGTGTATGACTTCAGAGTCGATCTAGAAACTCTAGTGCTAAAAATATGTTTACAGTGATAAATGCTGAAATTTGCATTGGAGGGATGCTTGTCATTTGTGACTTCCTGATAAAAGTACCTTCTGGAAGAAAATACTGGTTATTTGATTACCATTAAATATGAACTTACTATTGAAGACCTGATATGGGTAGCTAAATACCTAAATACATATGACATCAATTCTATTAACAGAATCAAGTAACTATCATCCTGACATTCTGAGCACAGCATTCTTTCTACTCTGACACACATGAATATTGACATTCTTTTCTGCCTTTCTCAGGGATATTTTGATCTTTCTATCTAAATATATCTGCTACAAAACATATGTTCCCTCTTGATTATCTGAGCTAAAGAGAAGAGGTCAGTGAAGAAACTAACACAAAACACAGGAGTGGGGCAAATAGAGCACTGGAGAAGGAGTCATTTTGGTCTAGGTTTTAAGTTTAACTCTGTTCACAAAGTATATTTGATTTAGGCAGACAACTTAATCTTTCCTCATTTTTTAGAGAGGGGTTTGAGCTGAATTACTTTGGGGATCTCTTCTTCCCCATCTATAGTTCTACCACACCAAGATTTATCTTTGAAACACACTCTATTCAATTTCTTGATTGTGCTCTAATAGGACTAATGATCAATCAGTTTAGATTCTCTCAGATTTAGTGGTAAAATGATTTGTAAGAATTTGGCTCAGAGACACCTGGATGGTAATGGAAGGTGTACAAACCCAGAAGGTTAATCAAGAGTTGACTTTGTTGAGGACAACAGAAAAAGCTCACTGTTTTGCTATAATTTTGTAGGAGCAGGCAAGAATTTACTGAATATTTTAATGAATACTGGAAGCACGAATTCTCAAAATGTTTGGAGTTTGGTACAACTCCAAACTTGCTTATCATAAGCTTTTTGGAAATTATCTGAACCTGATCGGTCAGAAAATTGGGCTACAAATCCCAGGATACAAAATATTTCTCACAAGATATCAAGAATGGATAAGTTTAAATTGGGTTGGAAATTCTGCATGGGTGGCACTTTTACAGTCTTAAGAGTATTTCTGACTCCTGTCCTAACAAGAGGCCAAGCAGATCTGTGTGAAACCATTTTGAACATCAAGCAAATTACAAAACTTCACTTTCTGAAGTTTCTGCTTTGTTTGTAAGATAAGTGAAAGTTCAGTGAGGCTTATTGCATTCAAATCAATTGGTCGATCCATCCCTAATCACAATGCAACAACCTAGTACAATAACCTCAAACAAACAAGCTATCGGAACAACCTTGTCCCTTTGACTTTTCACACAGTTTATTTTTGTCTGTGTCTGTACACCATATAATACTTAAACCTCTGCTGCTTTCTGCCATGGGCTTCTATTCTGTATTCCATTACTGCAGAATTTCAAACATGGTGAAAAAGGTAAAACCTAGAGAATGGAAAGTTCTTTCTGACTTTAATTCTGACACTCTATTCACTGTGCTACCTAGTTGCCCATAAGTTGTTTACTGGACATCTAGATAGAGTGTCAGAATTAAAGTCAGAAAGAACTCATCTTCCTCAGCTCAAATCCGGTCTCAAACACTTACTGGCTGTGTTACTCTGGAAAAATTACTTAACCCTATTAGTCTCAGTTTTCTCATTTGTAAAATAAATTAGAGAAAGTAATGGCAAATCACTCCCATATCTTTGCCAAGAAAACACCAGTTAGGTTCACAAAAAGCAAGATATGATTGAAAAGATAAAATAAAGATATCTAAAACTCAATTGTCCAAGACTGTACTTAATACCTTTTGTCCAAAATCAACCCTTCCCATTTTCAAAATTCCCTATTACAGTTGAGGGCACCACTTATCCGTCTTATCTCCCAGACTCACAACTTAGATTTCATGCCCTATGCTTCCCTTTCTCTCACCCCTTCATATCCAATTAGTTTCTGAGGCTTGTTGATTGCAACTTTGCAACATTCTTCAAATATGTTCTATTCCCTCATCTGACACTCCTCCCAATTCTCTGTCAAATGCAGACCATTTTGTCCTCATAGCTGGATTATTGCAATAGCCTTCTTGTTGGTCTTCCTGCCACAAGTCTCTCCACTCAAGTTCATCTTCCATTAAAGTGCCAGTGTTTTTTCTAAAGAGCAGGTCTAATCATGCCCCCTCTACTCAAGATACTCCAGTGGTTCCCTATCACCTCCAATATCAAATATAAAATCCTTTTTTTAGTGTTCAAGGGCCTTGCCCAACATCATTCCAGACTTCTTATGCCTCCCGACATACTCTTCTATGCAGTTAACACAGGCTTCCTTATTATTCCCCACTCAAGAAAATCAGTCTTTCTGACAGGGTAATTTTTTGGTTATCCCCCTTCCCTGGAATGCTCTTATTTCTCATCAATAGATCCTGAGTTCCTTAGCCTCATTCAAATCACAGCGTTAATCCCACTTTCAAGAAGAAGCTTTCTTAATCCCTCCTCTTCTCTATGTTGATTATTTCTCATAAATCTTATTTGTACATATTTATTTGCATAGTATCTCCTCCATTAGGTTCGGAATTCATTGAGAGGATGGACTGACTTTTGCTTTCTTTGTATCACCATCACTTAGCACAGTGCCTGGCATAGGGAAAATACAGCATTAGACAGAGTGGACAACATACAGTGACCACTCAGGTTTTATTCCTACTTTTATGTTTGTAATTTGATAAGTCACAGACTCTTTCTATTTCTCAGTTCACTCCTCTAGAATATAAGGAGAAAATAAACTATACTTATCTCATGAATGTTTTGAGTATTGATCATAAAACATTGTATAACTCACCAAAATGGCAGTTTGCTTATGACTAGGAGAAAACCAGGCCAATGGCTAATAGACTATTTTAATTAGAAAAAAAAGAAATTAAAAAAAAAACTTAGGAGAAGGTGGATGAATCACATTTTGGAAAAGTAGCTTATGTTGGTTTCAATTTTCTTCAATTAGGATGGATGTTAGTAAGGACATTAACCCCGTCGTCTTGGCTTAAGTCCAACCTGGGTAATTACATTCTGCCTACTTAAATTCTCTTTGTAGCTTCAGTGGCCAAAGGAATGCTTTACTTTCTACTTTATATTGTTACACAATGTTGTTCCATCCTGCTAAAAAGAAGCCACAGTTAGGTCCAGAGATGGCAGCCTCACTGGTAGGAGTACTTTATCTCATTAATAGTATGACTTTTAGCATAGTTTTATTCTCAAAGATTTATGAAATAGTAATATTATAAAGCAATAAGTAGTAAAAAAGAAGCCAACCAGCATTCTTAGTAGAAAGCACCAAAAAATAATTCAGCCTATAATGAATTATTTCTGACAGGGACTCTGCAGTAATTGGAGATTCTTTTAGCAGACCTTGGTTCCAAATGTGAGATCATTATCATTAGATTTTTTTTAAATACCAACAAGCAAAATATGAAGGAATAAGCCACATTTTAAAGTCACCTTAAAAATCACCCCAAAAGTTCAGTCTCAATTATCTATAATCAACGTCATTCTCCTTGACTAGATATTGGTACCAGAGAATAAATTCCAAGAAAGGAAAGAAAAAAAGCACAATTGATGCTGACAGATTATCAATGAAAATGCTTTTCTAAGTCATGCTCAAACATGTGCCAACCCCCTGTTTATTTCTGTGCTCTACCTGCAGTGAACTTTCACCACATTTTTGTAGGGACACTGAAAATTGCACTTCCATCAGACATTGCTCAAGAGTAACCTTTACTATAAATACCTCAAACCCTTTCCTCAAGATTTCATTTGGAGATAGAGATGTCATTCCATGTGCTGTGAGTTGGTGACAAATCTCAGATACATTTTAAAATTCTATGGCAGTCTTTTTCCCCCTTCTCCATAATACTTGTGAATGAGACTGCCTTGGGCTTACATCTTTAAATAGAAGAGCTTTGGTTTTCATAGAAAAGGGCATATTAAGATAGGCATAAAATGTGAGTTGAACTTCTATTTTAGAATGGATTGAACAAAGTCTATCATAGACATATAGACATATAGACAGACTATGAACAAAAGGGTGTTTTTTTTGAAATTCTGTGATAAATAGGCTTTCTTTCTGATGAATATTTATTCTCATGCCATCTGCTCCTACCACAGGAAGATAAGAAGTTATAGCTGTAGTCCATAGTGGTTTCTTAGATGTAAGTATGTCTAATAAAGTCAGCCTCCAGCTTATATTCTTGCCTTATCATATCAGTGTTGGAAGGGACCTCAAAAGCCATCTGGACAAAACTATACCTAAGAAATAATGCCCAGTACAATGTACTCAACAAATGGCTATCCAGAATCTACCTGAAGACTTTATAAGTCTTAGTTTTTATGATATAAGATTTGGTTTTCAGCTCGTGTTACTGATAGGTCCTTGATCTGTGCTTGTATTAGAAGGAAAGCAAGGGTATATTTGGAATTCCTGATTCAAGCTGTTAAAAGAATTCAATTATAGTGACAGAAATACACTAGAGCCTAGTTTTAATTCCATATGCGCTCTAACCTCCCAAACTCATGGCATCAGCTATAAGAGCAGAAGTCAGCTGGGGCCCATTCTTTGACCCACAGACAACATGTCAGTGGGACAGGAAATGTGACCACTCACAGGTAACCCCTATCCCTAAGAAGTCTCAGTGGAACACTGCCTTAAGCATATTCCAGAGCTTTAGGCTCCTATTAAGGAAAACTCAGGAAGAGTGAGAATGAATCAGCCCTAACTCTCTCGTCAACACCTCTACCCCAGCACAACAAGCCCTTCTTTATAACCGTAGCTGCCTCAACATTCTTCCTTTCTAAAATGTAAAGACATCTCACATGTAGTGGACTCTTAATGCCTTCTGATAAGCTGACTGATGTCTTATTTTCACCTGGTATAAAGGAGCAGTTTATATATCATCCAACACATTGGAAGAATTTATTTAACTTCCTTCTTAGATTAAGAATAGACTATATGATGAATATAGAGATAGAGATGTTACAGACTTAGACAAGGGGCACAGAAACCAACAGAGAAGAAAGAGGCACACATGAAGAACAATGGAAGGAACAAAAGACAAATATTGCTGCTTTCACAAGTCTGTTACCATGTCGCTCTAAATAATTTTCCATGTCACTTTTGGTACATTTTACCCTGAGCAGAATATAAGCTCTTTGAAGATTTCAACAAGGAACAATATAAATAACTTTCACCAAAGAGCTCCCTCTACCAATTCAGAACACTATCCACTCTACAACTGTAGAGTTACCCTAGCCAATGGAAAGTTGAATGTCTTGCATATAACCATGTATCAAAATCGGGATTTGAACCTAGGATGACACATAACAGATAATTACAAAACACTTGTTTAACTGAAACATATGCTAATAAATTGTGGCCCTGTGGGCCAGAAAGTAAAATACAGGCTATAAAGTTTCATTATTTAACCTATAGTGGAGAACTCAATGGGCCGTGTTACCCATACTTCCTTAAGTATATATCTTCTAAATAATCCTTTAGGTAAAAATATTTCCATTTTAGGACATCCTTTTTATTGCTATACTCTCTGAATTATGACCATTTTTTGTACTGTAATCAATTCCTCATTCTGTTCTGACCACAACTCAGTAGACCAATATTTCATTCCCAACTTTATAATTACCCTTGTATCCCTACTACAACTTTTCACTAATCTCAATAAGAGTAAGGGCTGTCTGAACCCATGTAGTCACCTCTGCTATGCTTATTTTCTATCAATGCTATGTATAAAATGTATGTACTTAGTTCTTTATGTAGTATCTTCCTAGCATGTGGGACCCTTAAAAGCATGTATGACTTTGCTGATTTTTTATATCTTCATCCCTTAGCAAAGTATCTGGAACATAATAGATGCTTTTTTAATTTTTTTTAATTTATTTTCAGAGTACACATCAATACAATTTTAAATTATCATTTTCTGACATTTGGTTATGCATGTTCTTTCCCTCCTAACTAACCTTATAAGGATTCAATAAATAACTATCGATTGAGTGGGACCAAGATGATGGAGAAAGTACATAGACCTACCTGATCTCTACCAAAATACCCTCCAAAATATTATGACATAATGTCTAAAAATGAATTTTGTATCAGAAAAACCCACAAAAAGATAGTGTGAAATAATTTTTCATCCCAAAATAACTTAGAAGGCCAGCCTGAAACATCTAGTGCTTTTGGGTGGAAGTGGATTGCAAAGCAGTGTGTCAAGGCAGACCCCACAGTGGAAAAATGCATTGGGGACCATTGAATCAACAACAAAGACTTCTGAAGCTCTCAGACACAGATAATAAGAGAGGGTCAGACAACTGCTCAGATGGAGATTACAGGAGTCCTTCTGCTAGCTCTGAATACATGACTCTTGCTGCATTGCCCGAACACAAATTCAGGTCTCAATTCCTGGTCTCATTCTTAGAGTGAGAAGGGGCACTAGCACACACTGACACTTGTGGTCATAGAGGAGCAGGGAATATAGGTCTATAAAGGTTAATTTGGGAGTACTGACAAAATAAGAGAGCAGCTTTTAATAATTTAAGTTTTAATGAGAATATAGTGGAGTTATAAATTAATATTATCCCTTTAAGCCAAAGAAAAGAAAACTTCTAGCTGTTTTTAACAATTAACAATTTAGTTTAATTAAAATAGAGATAGTAAAAGAAAATAGTAAAATGAAAATAATAAAGGAGAGAAATATAGGAAAGAGGTAAAGAAAATTTCCTAATTTCTATACTAGTTATCCTGTAACTACCTATAACTACCTATAATTACTACCTAAAACTGCTTATATCTACCTATAACTGTCTATAACTACCACTAATAACAACCAACCCACAAATTTCCAACCCAATCCAGCCTAATCAGTGTTTAAATCAACCCCAATTAGTTCTGACAAAGAAGACCAGCCATTTCCAATCCAGAAAATGTCAAAAAGCCCTCCAAAGGCTAAAGCCAAAAAACCCATCTCAGTAAGCTCAGGCCCGTCTTTATATTCCAGTGACTAAATGCCAACCACCAAATCAACTCATACCCAGCAGCCAACTTCCCTGCAACTGCTAGCCCTAACTGTCAGCAACTGACCCCTTTTTATACCCTTTTCTATCTCACTTTCTGTCTCTACAGCACCTTCTTCCAGTCTCTATGGTTTTTACTTCCTGTCTCTATGATTTGTACTTCCTATCACTGTGGGCCAGTTAATCCCTACATATCTTTATGGTAAGAGGACCTCCAGGTCCCCATTAAATTAAAAAAGGAATAAATAATTCCTTTTTATAGATCAAAGATACAAGCTAAGAAAAAAGTTGGTAGTTGCTCACAAACCAGAGCATAGACCAGAAGAGTATTAATTATACCTTTTGTTTTATATCATACCACCTCAGAATAACTTAAAGTTTATAGATCTCCAGAATTAGCTCTGAAGGCAGATGCACAAATAACCAGATGCTTAGAATAGTGCTCCCTTCGGCACAGGAACAGAGCCAAACTTTAATAGGTATTTGAATTAAAAGAAAAGAAAAAAGCTGAAAATTAGCAAAAAAAAAAAAAGGAAAGAAAGAAAGAGAGAGAGATAAAGGAAGGAAGGAAGGAAGGAAGGAAGGAAGGAAGGAAGGAAGGAAGGAAGGAAGGAAGGAAGGAAGGAAGGAAGG
>NC_058132.1:261402389-261472836 GCF_016433145.1 Gracilinanus agilis | reverse complement strand
AAAAAAAATAAAAACAACAAAAAAAAGAAATTATCATGGAAAACTGCTCTGATATTCTGGAACCAGAAGGTAATAAAAATAGAAATTGAAATAATCCACCAATTACTTTCCAAAAGAGAACCCAAATGGATAACTCCTAGGAATATGTTTACATACCTATATGGGAAGATAATGCTTGTACATCCTGAGAACTTTTATTATTAGGGCAGTTAGAAGCAGTATACAGAGAAAGGGGGCAAGAATTTGAGTTGAATATGATGTAATGATATAAAAATAATTGATGCATGAGAAAGAGTAATCCTTTTGAAAGGAATGGAAGGGAGAAATTGAATGGGATAAATTCTCTCACATAAAAAGAGACATGAAAGAGCTTTTATAGTTGAAGGGAAAATGGGGGAAATCTGGAGGGTACACTTGAACCTTACTCTCATCAGAATTGGCTAAAAGAAGAAAGAATATATACAATCAATTGGATATAAAAATCTATATTGCCCTACAGAAAAAATAGCAAGGAAAAGGGATAAGAGAAGGTAGGAGCTGATAGAAAAGAGGGCAAATTGGGGAATGTGGTGGTAAGAAGCTAAACATTTTTGAGAATGGACAGAACTAATAGAGAGAAAAAAAGAATAAATAAGAGGGGCATAAGATGGAGAGTTATACACAGTAATCATAATGGTGCAAAGATTTTAAGCTTCTTTAATAAAGGCCTCATTTCTCAAATATGTAGGGAAATGAGTGGAATATATAAGATTACAAGTCTTGTCCCAATTGATAAATCATCAAAGATATTAACAGACAGTTCTCATACAAAGAAATTAAAGCTTTCTATAGTCTGGCAAAAATGCTCTAAGTAACTCTTAATTAGAGAAGTGTAAATTAAAACAATTCTAAGATACTACCACACACATATCAGATTGGCTATTATGACAAAAGGAATTGACAAAAGTTGGAGGGGAATTGGAAAAATTGAGATTCTAATATACTCTTGGGGAAATTGGGAACTGATTCAACCATTCTGGAGAGCAATTTGGACCTATGTCCAAAAGAGTATAAAATAATAAATATTCTTTGATCTAGCAATACCATTACCAGGTTGATATCTTGGAGATAAAAAAGGGGGAGGAAGGACTAATACATACAAAAATACTTAAAGCAGCTTGCTTTGTGGAGGCAAAGAATTAGAAAATGAGGGAATACATGTCAATTGGGGAATAGAATCTAATAGAATACCACTGAATTGTAAGAAATGATAAGAAAGAAGAGCTCAGAAAAGTATGGAAAGATTTACACAAACTCAAGCATAGTGAAGTAAACAGAACCAGGAGAACTTTGAACATAGTGAGAAGAATCCTGTATGATAAAAACTGTAAATAAAAGCTATTGTCAGCAATACAATGATCCAGAACAATATCAAATGATTCACAATAAATTGTCATCTGCTTCCAAAGAACTGATTGATTCTGAATCCAGACCAAAGCAAAGTTTTTTCACTTTCTTATTTTTTATTTAAATTTTGTTCCACAAAAGAATTAATGTGAGAAAATGTTTTATATGATTATACATGTAAAATCTATATTAGATTGCTCACCATCTCAGCTGGGTTTGTGGGGGAAGGAAGGAATAGATGGAGAGAATTCGACTCAAAAATTATTTTTAAAATATTGTCTTTACTGTTATTAGAAATGAATTAATTTAATTTAAAAATATTCATTGTTTGACTAATTTCCTTCATTTGTAGCTGGTTATCTCTTCCTATAAGACACATATATCTTACATCACAGAATATTCCAAGTGAAGGAACACTCCTTCTGCTCTCCTCATACTGTTGCACTGACCATTCCCTGAGCCAATGTCATATACTCTATCTGCCTTTCTCTTGTTTTAAGGTACAGCTCAAACACCGTCTTCTACATGAATCCTGATCCGATCTAACCACCTTCAAGTGCCCTCCTTTCCAAACCATTTGGCATTCAAATACTTTGTATGTGTTTGGTTTATTATCTTGATATTTATACTCTATATTTATATGCATTTATCTACAATACGAGCTCACTGAAAGAAGGGATTTTTTTCATTCTTTGTATTTGTATCACTATTGCTTAGCACAATACCTTACAGATAGTTTTCATTTAATAAATGTTTGTGGTTCAATTAATCTTCAAAGAATGGATTTTCTATCATATCACAATACCTTAACTTTAGTATAGAAAAGGAAAGGGAAAATTATTTTGCTAGAGGAAAAATACCTGTATTGTTAAAAAAAAATCTTGCAATAGGAATAAGGGCTAAGGAACTATGATTCCATTAATGAGGAACTCACTGAGCCAGAGAAGGTCACCATCTTCTCTATGACTTAGAAAGTGGTTTAGAGCTGCAAGAGGCTAAATGATTTGCCTACCTGAGGTCAACAGATATTATGTAACAGAGGTAAGACTTGAAATCAGGTTTTGCATAGCTTTTATGCTAGCTCTTTATCTACTATGTTAGTGACTTTCAAAGTTTTTTATCTCAAGATCACTTACACCCTTAAAATTATTGAAGAGGACAAGAGCTTTTGTTTATATGAATTATTTCAATAATTATTTACTGTAGTAGATATTAAACTGTTTTAATATTGTTATGGAAATTATATTGATTTCATATATATACTTCAGGGGTCTTGAGTATTCCCAGGGTGCATCAACCACATATTGAGAATGACTGTACTTTTCCAAAGGGCTTTGTGTGTTTTTTGGTTTTGGTATAAGATGAAAAAAAGAAACAAACAAAAATTTCAAAATTTCATTTGTGATTCTTTCTACATCTTTCCTAAAAAAAAATTTTATAAGAGCCATTTGCGTGGAGGAAAACTGACTTGTTTTATTTGTTTTCGGTTTCATTCTCATCCCAAGAAGATAAACAAATCATGCAGACCAGCAAGATTTGGAGCTAATAAAGAAGAGAATAGAAAAGAAAAAAAAAAGAGTACTAGTGACTTTAAATCACAGGCAAATTTGAAAAAATAGATTCTGTTGAAGTTATGGCTAGCCCACTAATAGTTAATCCAGAAATGTTTAGTTTAGACTTTTAATTTTTTTATTTTTCCCATATTATGTATCAGTACAATTACATAGCAATACAATTTTGAATAATCATTTTCTGACATTTTGAAATCCATGTTCTCTCCCTCCCTCTCACTCTTCTCCCCTCCCCAAGAAGCAGATAATATGATATATAATGTACATACAATAAAAATTTCTGTGTTCAATCAAGTTGTGAAAAAGACATTTCACTTATGCTAGAAAAAAAGTTCATGGAAGAAATGAAGTAAAAAATGTTATGCTTCAATCTTTATTCAGACTTCACCAATTCCTTCTCTAGTAGTGGTTAGCCTTTTTCATCATAGATCAATCTAAGGTACCCTGGATCCTTGCCTTGTTGATAATAGTTCCTATTTACTGTTGATATTCATATATTACTGTTATTATAACATTCTCTTAGTTCTGCTCACTTGTGTTACATCACTTCAAATAAGTCTTTCCAGGGTCTTTTTGTGATTTTCTTATTTGTTATTTCTTAGAGCATATAGTCTACAATTTTAGTAAATATCTATGCAATGTACCAGTTATTTTAGTATATTGTGTAAATAATGAAAAGAGCATTGTATTTGAAATTGGGACAATCCTGTTGGTAATCTGAAAAAAAAAAGCCTTTGACTTTGTAGAACTAATCTTTCTTATTATGACATGTTGTTTCTGCTCTAGACATTTAACCATCAACCACTTCCTGCCTCATATACTTTCCTAATTCTGGGATATCCTATGTCCTTTGGAACTTCTCTAATTGTTAGTTGCTCATTCATGACATCATGGATGGAAAAGCATTGAGATGAGCTTGTGTGAGACCCTACCAGTACTTACGAAATCTCTAGGTACCAACTATATCTCAGACCTTTCCTGACACATGGAGTGAAAATTCTCAGGAGTGCTACCCATTGAAGCCAGGAAGAGTATTTAGAACTTTGTATGATGGTGTGTTAAATCCTAGATGCAGCTGTGCACTTGACTCTCTTTCACTCCTTTATCCTCCTGCCACTTACCTGAATACCATTGTACCGAGGGTTCCAGCAATATCCCTGGTTGTAGTTCTTTTTCTTTTCATCTTGTTTTGGAATTATCAACTAATGTTTCAGTTTGGAGTGTGTGTTACTCGAATATCCATTCCTTATCATTCCTATCTGCTTTTCTAAGTTCACGCATGGCTGTTTCAAATTAAGCCATGGAATCCTCCTTTGTATGAGTTAAAAACAGGCCAAATTGAAGCATATATTTGTCATTATTGAATGGAAAGGCTGTCTTCTCAAAATATCAGAATCACTCTATTAGACTGAAAGAGTACGTTTAAATCTGTCTCTAATGCCTATTTGTTTTACAATGGTCAAGCTATTAAATCTTTCTGAACCTCTGTTTCTTCATCATTAAAATATGAATAACTATACCTTTGGTTATCTCACAGATTTCTGAGAATTATATGGATGTATATATATAAATACATATAACAATAAATTAATATAGGTATATAAATATACGTATATATACATATATATGTAGTGTGTGTGTATATGTGTGTATGTAGAGAGACAGAGAGACAGAGACAGTGAGAGAGAAAATGCTTTGTAACCAAAAGGCTTAATGAATGTCAGCTATTATTGTAGCTATTGATTTATAAAACTTTGAGAAGACATTTGTCACTAATTCTTCAAAAACTCTGAAAGTTCTGGTATTATCTTTTGGCTTTACTAAAGTCTTTAATTTCCTATATTTTTCCATAAATTGTTATAATTCCTGACACACCCAGCATCACTAAAAAGCTGTTGCAATGGGGAATATATGCATGCATGTATGTGTGTATGTATATGTATATGTATATATATATACATATATATATATAAACACTGCAGGTATGTATTTATTGTTGTTGTTGCCTTTGAGAGAACCTATGATTTTATTAGTGTTGAGAATGCCCAGTGAAGAACCTCCCTCTAACAATGCCTGCAGGCACTCATTCTGGGATACTAGGAGGTTAAGTAATTTTCCCAATGTTTCACAGTATATATTAAATTTAAGACTTTAACTCAGGTCTTTTTGGCTTTAAGACTGGCCCTCTCTCCATACCATACTTCTCCTCAAATGTATGTGTGTCTATAAATAGGCACACATACATTTAAGGAGAAATGTGGTGGGTATATACACACAGACACAGATATATATATAGGGATATAAATATATAAATATGTACAGTATATGTATCTGTGCATATATAAATGTATAAAAATGTATGTATATATATATATATAATATTTATGTTTAAAGTTTGTAGAATTGGTGAATGGCCCAGGTGGACAAGGCAAGAAAATTGATGAGGCTTTAAAAGAAAAGGCAAAGACATACCTGATTAGTCCCCTAAAGTGTCTGTGAGAGTTCTTTTATATCATAACTTCTCCAGATTCATTCTGAAATGTTCTTTTAGTGGCTAAAGAGAAGAGTGCAAGATGAAAGTCCCCATAAAAGCACCAAGAATTATTTGTGTCATATTTGCCCTTGTTAGATCCCTCAAGGAGAACAGATTAGTTACTAACATAGTTCAAAGTGGAGAATTGAGTAGCAGAAGGGGAGGAGGTTTTCTCTGCCAATGTAGTATGAACTGAAGGCAGCTACAACTTTGAAGTCTATATTCAGAAAAGGTTCAGTCTGCAGAGTATAAAATGGTTCACAAAATAGAACTCTACCTGTGTCCAAACACACTACAGTAGAATTCATGACTAACTTCACTTCTTTAAAGACTTAACATTTTGCAGTTTTACTCTACCATGTTGGAGTGCAGCCAAATTTTCCCTCCTAAAAGTATGTAAAAATGTGTGCAGCATGATAACAAAATGTCACAAATAAATGCTAAAGCTTTGCCTATTGTTTGCTTGTAGCTGATAATTCTTTCAAGAAATCCATGGGCTGCAGGAATCAATCAATCAATCAACAAGCATTTATTAAGTGTCTTTGATAAATCTTTGCTAAATATTGCTCAGATACATATCCTTCAAAAGATACATATTTTCTCAGTAGGTATGATGTTACTTGTCTGTCTAGGTCTATTGTTGAACCAAAAGGGCTTTGTTGAGTCATTGGTTAATCTAGGCAATGCTAAAAACCAATAATCTGTGAAGGTAAAGTCCCATCACTTACCTAGAGACATCTAAGAAATCACACAATAAGAGGTCTAGAAAATAAGGGAAATGTAGGAAAACAGCTCCTCACACTCACAGAGAGAGACACATACACACACTCTAACTCCTCACATACAGGTTGATACTTCCAAAGATTGTCATAAGCTGTGCTTCTGGATTCATTTGCTTCCAGGTCTTACTTAGCTATTTTGTTACATTGGATTCTATTCTACTTTTTAAATATCCCCAAACAATTTTAATGCTTATTATTTGATAATTAATTTTAAGATCTACTAGTTTTATTGCTCGTTCATTCCTATTTTTTAAATTTTATTATTTTTCTTGAGATTCTCACCTTTAGTTCCTCTAAAGAACATTTTTTTTTCAATTGCACACAGGTGTCAATTTCAAATCTATTATCTTTCACACTCTATATACAATCAGTTATGAAGTCCTATGTATTCAACCTTTATCATATTTCTCCTATAAAACCCCTTTTCTCTGCTACCTCAGTCCTGGTTCAGGCCCTCATCACCTCATGCTTGGATTGTTGTGAGAGTCTTCTTGGTGGTTGCTGTGTCTTAAGTCCCTCCCTACTCCAGTGGGGTGTCTATCCTCCACTAAACTATCATTATCTTTGTAAAGCACAGGTTGGGCAAGGTTACATCCCTCCCCCATAATCAATAAACTCCTGTGGCTCCCTGTTACCTCCAGGATCAAATATAAAATCCCATGACTTTTAAGAACCCTTAACAATTTGGCCCCTTCCTAACATTCCAATCATCCTACATCTTACTCTCTTCCATGTACTTTATAATATAGTGAAACTGGCTTCCTTGCTGTTTCTTGTATAAAAGATTCCATTATCCAACTGTGTGCATTTTTACTGGCTGTCTCCCATTCCTGAAATTCTTTCCCTCTTCATTTCCAACTTCTGGATTCCTTGGCTTCCTTGAAATCTCACCTAAAACTTACTTCCTATAAAGTCTCTCCTGATTCCCACTAAGTGTTTTCTCCAAGTGTCTTCACTTTGTGAATAACTCCAATATAACCTGTCTTTGTGCACAGTTGTTTAGATGTTGTTTTCCACATAAGACTGTCAACTCTTTGAGGTCAGAAAATTTGTTGCCTTTCTTTTTTATCACCACTACTGAGCACAATGTCTGGCACCAAACAGAATAATAAATGTTTGTTGACTAGAAATATACTTACAAAAGTCTTTAATATGTTTTTGTCATTTAATAGTCAAATATTTTATATAATTTTAATTTATTGTGAATGGAAATTCTCTGTCATATCCCCTTCAATTTTGTTAGTATTGTTAATTAGAGATAATAGCGATTTTAAAATTTTATTTTATATCTTGCCAACTTTTAGATATGATTGAAGCTATTCTTCACCTTCAGTAGTTTCCTCATTGCTTCTCTGATTTTCTACATAAACCATATTTATCTATACATAAGGACACTTTTATCTTTATTTTGCTAATGTGTATACATTTAATTTCGCTTGTCATATTTATAGTTAGCACTTATAAAACTCTTCTAGTGGTTTGTATCGTTATAGCCTAATTTCTTCATTTGGATATTTTCCTGTTATATTACAAAAGCTATTAATCATTTCCATTAGTTTCCTTATAGATTTTCCAGGATTTGCTAAGCAATCTGTTCTATCATCTATAAATAGCAATATTTTTCTTTACTTTAATCATGTTTATACATTTGATAAATCTCATCTTATCTAGGTAGTACTTCTAAAATTCATTTAGTTGTTAGGGAATTTCTAAATTTCTACATTTTAATATTTTATTAGAGTTTTTCATTAACATTCATTCAATTTTTTAAAAAACTTCATTTTTCTGACTTCTAATCAGACATAGTTTTTGATAGTTCTCTTCATTCATTTGTTTCTAAGGACAGACATTGATTTGTTTCCAACTCCATCCAGAAGATCTGTGCTTCCAAATGTCCTCTGCTCTCCAAATGACCTAATCAAAAGGATGTCATAAAAACAATAACTCCCTCTCATTTTATGCACAGTTCATACAGGACTACACACTCTGTATCCCTTCATTATCTCCCTTCTCAAGTCTTGTTTGAAAGACTTCATCTATTAATTCCTAGATAATAAAAAAGTTAGTTCACAAGTAGAAAAACATACTTTCTAGGCCAAAAAATATGAATTCATTTATTTTCCTTTGGTACTTGTTTGATCCTTTTTTGAAGTGTAACCATGATGATTTCCCCATATTCTTTTGTCTAAAGACTTTTAAATAGTTTTCTCTAGTCATAGAAGTATATGATTGAATAAACTAATGAAAACACATTTATTAAACATTTACTCTGAGCCATGCATTGAGCTAAGTTCTGAAAACAAAAATATGAAAAAAGAGATAACCTAGGGCTTCAAGAAGCTTATATTCCAACAGGAGAAAATAACATATAAAGAGCAGCTATCACCAGGGAAGGAAATTTTGTTCTCAGGAAGTAAGGGGGGAATGAAAGAAAAGATTTTCCAGAGTTATGATAAAGTAGAGGATTCCCTTTTCTTTCATTATACTTTAGTGAACCAACTTATCTATATAGTATCCTCTTCTCTTGAATCTTCACTCAATTTACATCTTGCCAAATGTTAACCTTTGAATACGTCTATCATCTCCCGCCTTTGCTTATATTCATGAACTGCTGAATGGAGCTAAGAGAAATCACAAAACCATCCCATGGCTCCTACAAATAAATTGGCCATCACTACAGCAAGGCAAACATTCTCTTCTTTGGATCATAAATATAGAAGTGGAAGGAAACAGGAAATTAGAGGTAAAAGAGTTTAAGTAACTTGCCCAATGTTACATAATTCATAACTGCCTGGAGCAGAATTTAAACTCAGGTTTTCCTGTCTCCTACCTCATTACTATATCCTGAGTGAGGAACATATATAGGCCCATGTATCTGGTCATAGATTAGGTGGAGAAGAACAAAGTATACAAAGACATGAAGGATAGAATTTTGTTAAGTTATAATGAGTTTTAAATGGATTTCTAGGGGTAAAGCCAATATGACAGAGAATAATAAGCATTTAGCTAAGCTTTCCTAACTTTCCCTTCCAAACAACTTTAAAATTACCCCTGAAATAGAAGTCTAGAGTGGTGGAGCCAAAGAAAGGAGAGGGTGAGATATTCTTTTAGCCAGACACCTTAAGAGGTCAGAAAGAGAGCTCAGTTTTATGGTGATGGAGGCTGCCCCAGAGTTCACATGGATGAAACAACAGTAATGGGACAGGTTGTGGCAACAGAAGCAAAAGTAGCTTCTGGAACTCACAAGTCAGAGATAGTAAGAAAAATTTGACAAATGGTCAGAGATTACAAGAGGAATCTCTGCTAGCACCAGATGTAGGACTGGATGCTATTTGTCAACTCCATGGCCCATACTAAATTCTAGGTCACAATTCAATGGCCAAGAAGAAAACTTTTGGTCAAGAAGGAACCTGACCCTTAAGAGCAGAGGAATTCCATGTGAGCTGGAATGACCTCCAGAAATTGATGCAGAGTGAAAGAAGCAGATCCAGGAGAACATTGTACACAGAGATTGATACACTGTGGTACAATCAAACATAACGGACTTCTCTACTATCAGCAATGCAAGGATCCAGAGCAAGTCTGAGGGACTTATGAGAAAGAAAAGTAGCCACATTCAGAGGAAGAACTATGGGAGTAGAAACACAGAGGAAAAACAATTACTTGAACACATGGATTGATGGAAATATTATTGGGGATGTAGACACTAAATGATAACTCTAGACCAACTATCAATATGGAATTAGGTCTTAATTATATATATATATATATATATATATATATATATATCCCAGTGAAACTGTGTGTCAACTACGGTGGGGTGGTGGTTTGGGGGAGAAGGAAAGAATATGAAACATGTAACTATGAGAAAATATTCAAAATAAAAAAGGAAAAAAGAGTAATATTAATATGAATCCCAAGGATTAGGGCAGTCTTCCTAAATAAAGGCTATATTATAGACCAGAAGAGAAGGGACCACACCCCTCCACAGACCACATAACCTGAAAACTTCTAACCACCAGAACTAGCCCTGGAAATCATAGTATAAAGCAACCTGTTTGGGAGAGTATAACTCACACACACACCAGGAACAGAATCCAACTTAAAAATAAAATTTTAAACCAAGAAATAGAATAGAAAAAAGAGCAAACAACAACAACAAAAGGATCTGACAATACAAGGCAATTATGGTGACAGGAGATTTAAAGACACAAGCTCAGAAGAAGACAATGAAGTAAAAATAACTGCACACAAAGCCTCAAAGGAAAAAAAAGTGAATTGACCAGAAGAAGTTCAACAAGAATTCTGGGCAGAGCTCAAAAATAACTTTAAAAATCAATAAGAGTAGTAGAAGAAATTAGAGGTAAAGAAGTGAGAGGAAAAACTAGCCACATTCAGAGAAAGAACTATGTGAGGAGAAACACAGAGGAAAAACAACTGCTTGAACACATGGATTGATGGGGATATTATTGGGGATGAAGACTCTAAACAATAATTCTAATCCAACTATCAATAATATGGAATTAGGTCTTAATCAATGATACATGTAAAACCTAGTGAAATTTTGTGTCAATTAAAGGGATTTGGGAGGCTTGGGGAGAAGGAAAGAACATGAAATGTAAGTTATTCAAAAAAATAAAAATATAATTAAAAAATAAAATTAATGGTTTGCCTATAAAAAGAAATGAGAGGAAAAGAAGAAAACTATGAAAATACAATTAACAGCTTACTAAAAGAGACATAAAATGATGAAAATAATTACTTAAAATTTAGAATTCAGAAAGTGCAAGCTCATGATTCCACAAGATATCAAGAAATAATAAAATAAAATCAAAAGAAAAATATATTATTATTATTATTATTATTATTAGGGCATAGACATAATGTTTCAAGAAATTATTGAAGGTAATTTTTAGCATCATCCCAAAATAATTATCTTATTAATGCATTAAGTAGAATCCTTCTAAAAGCCATAATAACTATAGTTATTAGAAATTACACACATTGTCTTTCTCTATAGAAATGTAACATTTTAACAATATTAAGAATCTTAATATTTTTCTTTGATATCAAGAATAATTATGCCTGAATATTCTAGAATAAGAGGCAGAAAAAGAAATTGAGAGAATCCACAGATCACCCCCTAAAAAAGATCCCAACATGAAAGCTCCCAGGAATATTATAGACAAATTCCAAAGCTCCCAAATCAAAGAGAAAATATCATAAGCAGCTAGAAAGAATCTCTTCAAATCCCTGGACCCACAGTTGGAATCACACAAGATTCAACAACTATCATATTAAAGGAAGAGGACTGGAAATATGATAATCTAGGAGGGAAAAAACCTGAGATTACAACCAAGAATAATCTAACTAGCAAAACTGAGTGTATTCCTTCAGGGTAAAAATTAAATAAAAGGTTTTAAAGCAGCCCTGATGGAAAGAATTAGAGGTATATAGAATTTTTGACTTTTGAAAATAACTTAAGGGAAGGATAAAATATGAAAGAGAAATCACAAGACCTTGATAAGATTAAACTATTTACATTTCTATGTAGGAAGATGATGTATGCAACTTCTAATAATTTTATCATTATTAAGGCAGTTAGAATTAAACTAAAATAGAGGATAAAGTAGCGAGGTAATTGTATTGGGATAATGTTAAAAAAAATAGATGGGCAAGAAAGACTGATGTCCTGGAAGAAAGGGAGAGAGGAAGTATGGGGGAAATTATCTCACATAACAGATGCATGCAAGGGAGAGCTTTTACAGGGGAAGAGAAAATGATGGGGTGGGGTAGACAATGCTTGAATTTCAATCACATCTAAATTGGGTCTCTGGGGGAACATACTTATATGTGTATATGTCTATACACACATATATAAAATATATATGAATTAAACACATACACATTCAATTGTTAATAAAAAATATATCTTATCCAACAGGGAAGTAATAAAGAAAGGGATTTAAAAAAAGAGGAAATAATAAAAGGGAAAGTAAAAAGAGAAGGCAATTGTCAGAAGCAAAATAGTCTTTAGAAGAGGCACAGGAACAGGAGAGAAAAAGATAAATGGAAGGATTATAAACTAATAGAATGGAAGGAGATGCACAATTAGTAGTCAAAACTCTGAAGGGGATTGAGATGAACTCACTCATAAAATGGAAATAGCAGAATGGATTAGAAATGAGAATCCAACACTGTTGTTTACAAAAAACACATCTGAAACAGGGAGACACACAGAGTTAAGATAAGGGGATGGAAAAAAATCTGTTATGCTCCAGTTGGCACAAATAATGAAGGTGTAGTGATCATGATTTTACACAAAGCAAAAATAAAAATAGAATGAATTAAATTCGAAAAGCAGAAACTACATCTTGTGTACCTTATCTATTCCATTGATTTATCATTCTATTTCTTAGTTAGTAACAGAAGATTTTGATGATTCCTGCTGTATAATACAGTTTGAGATCTGGCAATACTAAGTAATTTTCAATCATTTTTTTCATTAATTCCCTTTGTATTCTTGGCTTTTTGTTCTTCCAGATTAATTCTGTTACTATTTTCCTCAGTTCTATAAAATAATTTTTGGTACTTTGATTGTTACGAGGCTAAAGAAGTAAGTTAACTTTTGAGTAAAAATGTCATTTTTATTACATTAGCTCAGTATAACTATGAGCAATTAATATGTTTTCAGTTGTTTAGATCTGACTTCATTTGTGGCAAAATTTTTTTTCAATTGTGTTGATATAATTTTGTATTTGTTTTGGTAAGCAGTTTCCCAGGTATTTTATATTGTCTAGAGTTATTTTTTTTCATTTAATAATTTTTATTTTTTAGAAAAGTTAACATGGTTACATGATTCATGCTCTTACTTTCCCCTTTACCACCCAAATCCCACCTCCATCGCCAATGCGCATTTCCACTGGTTTTAACATGTGTCATTGATCAAGACCTATTTCCAAATTTTTGATAGTTGCATTGGAGTGGTATTTTCAAGTCTACATCCCCAATCATGTCCGCCTCAATCCATGTGTTCAAGCAGTTGCTTTTCTTCCATGTTTCCACTCCTGTAGTTCTTCCTCTGAATGTGGGTAGTTTTCTTTACCATAAGTCCCTCAGAACTGTCCTGGGTCATTGCATTGCTGCTAGTACAGAAATCCATTACATTCTATTTTACCACAGTGTATTGGTCTCTGTGTACAATGTTCTTCTGGCTCTGCTCCATTTGCTCTGCATCAATTCCTAGAGATCTTTCCAGTTCACATGGAATTCCACCACTTTATTTTCCCCTTGAACACAATAATATTCCATCACCAGCATATACCACAATTTGTTAAGCCATTCCCCAATTAAAGGGCATATCCTCATTTTCCAGTTTTTTGCCACCACAAAAAGCACGGCTATAAATATTTTTTTACAAGTCTGTTTATCTATGAACTCTTTGGGGTACAAATCCAACAATGGTATGGCTGGATCAAAGGGCAGGCATTCTTTTATAGCCCTTTCAGCATAGTTCCAAATTGCCATCCAGAATGGTTGGATCAGTTCAGAACTCCACCAGCAATGCATTAATGTCCCAATTTTGCCACATATCTTCCAACATTCATTACTCTCCTCAGCTATCATTTTAGCCAGTCTGCTAGGTGTGAGGTGATACCTCACAGTTGTTTTGATTTGCATTTCTCTAATTATTAGAGATTTAGAGCACTTTCTCATGTGTTTATTGATACTTTTGATTTCTTTATGTGAAAATTGCCTATTCATTTCCATTGCCCATTTATCAATTGGGGAATGGCTTGATTTTTTATACAATTGATTTAACTCCTTGTATATCAGAGTTTTTTGTTACAAAGTTTTTTCTCAATTTGTTGTTCCCTTCTGATTTTGTTTGCATTGTTTTTGTTTCTATAAAAGCTTTTTAGTTTAATATAATAAAATTATTTATTTTATATTTTGTAATTTTCTCTAACTCTTGCTTGGTTTAAAAATCTTTCCTTTCCCAGAGATCTGACAGGTATACTATTCTGTGTTCACTTAATTTTTTTATAGATTCTCTCTTTATATTCAAGTCATTTACCCATTCTGAATTTACCTTGGTGTAAGGTGTGAGATGTTGATCTAAACCTAATCTCTCCCATATTGTTTTCCAATTTTCCCAGCAATTTTTGTCAAATAGTGGATTCATGTCCCAAAAGTTGGGCTCTTTGGGTTTATCATACACTGTCTTGCTGATGTCACTTACCCCAAGTCTATTCCACTGATCATCCCATCTGTCTCTTAGCCAGTACCATACTGTTTTGATGACTGCTGCTTTATAGTATAGTTTAATATCTGGTACTGCTAGGCCACCTTCCTTCACATTTTTTTTCATTATTTCCCTTGATATTCTTGATCTTTTGTTCTTTCAAATAAACCTTGTTATAGTTTTTTTTCTAATTCAGTGAAAAAGTTTTTTGGTAGTTTGATAGGTATGGTGCTAAATAGGTAAATTAATTTGGGTAGAATGGTCATTTTTATTATGTTAGCTTGTCCTACCCATGAGCAATCAATGTTTTTCCAATTGTTTAGATCTAGTTTTAATTGTTTGGAAAGTTTCATAGTTGTTTTTCTAGAGTTATTTTAAATGAAATTTCTCTTCTTATCTCTTGCTGCTGGACGTTTTTGGTAATATATAGAAATGCTGATGACATATATGGGTTTATGTTTGTATCCTGAAACTTTAGTAAAGTTATTAATTATTTCAAGCAATTTTTTCATTGATGATCTAGGATTCTCTAATTATATTATCATATCATCAGAAAATAGAGATAGTTTAGTTACCTCATTGCCTATTTCAATTCCCTGAGGTTCTTTTTCTTTTCTTATTGCTAAAGCTACTATTTTTAGTACAATATTAAATAAATATGGCGAGAATGGACATCCTGGCTTTACCCCTGATCTTATTAGGAAGTTATTCTCATTTCAGATTTTACTTATCATGTTTTCAATACTAGTTATCATTTTAAAGTATGGCCCATTTATTCCTTTACTTTCTTGTGTGTGTGTGTGTGTTTTTTTAACCCTTAGCTTCTGTGTATTGGCTCCTAGGTGGAAGAGTGGTAAAGGTGGGCAATGGGGGTCAAGTGACTTGCCCAGGGTCACACAGCCGGGAAGTGTCTGAGGCCGGATTTGAACCTAGAATCTCCAGTCTCTAGGCCTGACTCTCAATCCACTGAGCTACCCAGCTGCCCCTTCTTGTGTTTTTTTAAAAGAATGGGTGTTTAATATTATCCAATGCTTTTTCTGCCTCTATTTGAGATGATCATGTGATCTCACTTTTGGCGATTGCTATGTCAGTTATGCTAATAGTTTTCCTACTATTAAACCAGCCCTGCATTCCTTGTATAAATATTATCTGGTCTTACTGAATGATCCTTGTGATATATTGGTGTAGTCTCCTTGCTACTATATGATTTAAATTTTTTGCATCTTTATTAATAAAATCAACCTATAATTTTCTTTCTCTGTTTATCCTCTTCCTGGCTTAGGTGTCAGCACCATATTTTTTTGTCACAGAAAGAATTTGGGAAATTCCATCTTTGCCTCTTTCTGAAAAGAGGGATTAATTGTTCTTCACATATCTGATAGAATTTACTTGTAATTCAAACTGACACTAGGGATTTTTCTCAGTAAGTTCATTGATGGTTTGTTACATTTTTTTTTTCTGAGATGAGAGCATTTAAGTTTTTTATTTCCTGTTTTGTTAATCTGGAAAATTTGTATTTTTGTAAATATAAATCCATTTCACTTAGATTATCAGATTTATTGGCATATAATTTGACAAATTGCTCCTAATGATTTTCTCTTCATTTGGTGGCAAATTCACCCTTTTTATTTTATACACTGGTCATATGATTTCCTTATTTCCTTTTTTTAACCAAATTAAACAGTGTTCTATTTACTCTACTTTTCTTTTCATAAAACAAATTCCTAAATGTATTTATTATTTTAGTGGTTCTCTTATTTTAATTCATTTTAATTTTTCCTTTCATTCTTAGTGTTTCCAGTTTAGTCTTCATTTGGGGATTTCTAATTCATTTTTTCTTTAGCATTTTTACTTGCATACATTGATCTGCTTTTTTAAATTTTATTTTATTGATGTAAGTGCTTAGAGATAAAATTTCCCTTAAACACTGCTTTGTCTGCATAATTACATCAAATGCAGTGATATTCTCCTTCACTTCACTTAACCTACTTAACTTAACTCTCTCTTCCTTACTAATCCTTGAATATTATAATTACTGTGGTAAGTTACTTTCCATGTGATTGACAGCATATCTTTACCATTCTAGCAACTCCCAGAGGATTTCTTTGAACCTGACATCTTCCACACATCTTAAAGGAGTCATGATGTTTTCTCTCTTTCAGATTTAAAAAATATATAAATTTAAATATAAAAGAATACTCCCTTTTAAAAATTAGGAGAATAAATAATTGATTGGGTATAGAAAGTTTTCTTACCCTATAGAAAAATATGAGGGGAAGGTAATAAGAGAAGGGAGGTGGGGCTGATAGAAAAGGAGCCAAAAAGTGGGAGGGGTAGATCAGAACCTAAACAGGGAAATAGAATGCAAAGTAATACATAGTAGTGATAATGATGCAGATGGTTTATTTTATGTCTCTCTAATAAAGACCTAATTTCTCAAATACAAAGAGAAATGAGTTGAATATATAAGATTATTAAATCATTTTCCAGTTGATAAATGGTCAAAAGATGTAAGCAGGGGGAAGCTGGGTAGCTCAGTGGATTGAGAGTCAGGCCTAGAGAGAGGAGGTCCTAGGTTCAAATCTGGACTCAGACACTTCCCAGCTGTGTGACCCTGGGCAAGTCACTTGACCCCCATTGCCTACCCTTACCAATCTCCCACCAAGGAACTAATACACAGAAGTTAAGGGTTAAAAAAAAAATATATATATATATATATAAAAGATGTAAGCAGGCATTCCTCAAAGTAATTTAGGCTATCTATAGTCATGCAAAAAAGAAGGTAGAGATCACTATTAATTAGAGAAATGCAAATTAAATTTTATTTTTCAGAAAAATTTTCCATGGTTACATGATTCATGTTCTTACTTTTCCTTTCACCCCCTCTCCAAAGTCCCCCTCCCATTGCCAATGCACATTTCCACTGGTTTTAACATGTGTCATCAATAAAGACCTATTTCCATATTATTGATAGTTGCATTGGTATAGTTGTTTTGAGTCTAAAACCCCAATATTGTCCACATCAACCCATGTGTTCAAGCAGTTGTTTTTCTTCTGTGTTTCCAATCCTGTAGTTCTTCCTCTGAATGTATCTTTCCCATAGATCCCTCAGAATTGTCCTGGATCATTGCATTGCTGCTAGTACAGAAGTCCATTACATTTGGTTTTACCACAGTGTACCAGTCTCTTTGTATATGGTTCTCCTGGTTCTGCTCCTTTCACTCTGCATCAGTTCCTGGAGGTCATTCCAGTTCACATGGAATTCCTCCACTTTATTTTCCCCTTGAACACAATAATATTCCATCACCAGCATATGTCACAATTTGTTCAGTTATTCCCCAATTGAAGGGCATACCCTCATTTTCCTGTTTTTTGCCACCACAAAAAGCACGACTATAAATATTTTTGTGCAAGTCTTTTTCCCTATGATCTCTTTGGGGTATAGACCCAGCAATGGTATGGCTGGATCAAAGGGCAGGCATTCTTTTATCACTCTTTGGGCATAGTTCCAAATTGCTATTGTGTCATTTGAAATTGTTGTAAACCCTGGAAGACTACAACTCCCAGGGCTCTCTGCTACAACTTCCCCTGAAAACTCCCACTTCCTTTGTGTGAGTTGTCAGACAAAAGTATAAAAGAGAGAGTTTGGAGACTTTTCACTCTCTCTACCCTGGAGCTCTCTCTACCCTGAAGGGTCTGCTCTTGGGCACAGAGGCTCCCAGCTCCTAAGTGCTCTCTCTTGGCACCCTTTTCCCTTTCTATATATCTCCTAGTTTTTCCTAGACTCATTAAAATAAAAACCAGCTATTCTAAACCCTAAAGTTGCTCTCTGATATTTTATTTGAGCCCCTGAAGGGCTCCGGTCAACTTTCCCCTCCCTTCCTTTCCCTTCCTCTAACTTCCTCTCTCCTTTCTCCCATTCCTCCAATCCTCCTAACTTCATCCCTTCACCCCCCACACACACTATTCAGAATGGTTGGATCAGTTCACAACTCCACCAGGAACTCATTAATGTCCCAATTTTGCCACATCCCATCCAACATTTATTACTCTCCCCTGCAGTCATTTTAGCCAATATGCTGGGTGTGAGATGATATCTCAGAGTTGTTTTGATTTGCATTTCTCTAAGAATTAGAGATTTAGAACACTTTCTCATGTGCTTATTGATACTTTTGATTTCTTTATTTGAAAATTGCATATTCATGTCCCTTCCCCATTTATCAATTGGGGAATGGCTTCATTTTTTATACAATTGATTTAGTTCCTTGTATATTTGAGTAATTAGATCTCTGTCAGAATTTTTTGTTATAAAGATTTTTCCCAGTTTGTTGCTTCCCTTCTCATTTTGTTTGCATTGTTTTTGTTTGTACAAAACATTTTTAAATTAATATGATCAAAATTATTTATTTTACATTTTGTATTTTTTTCTAACTCTTGCTTGGTTTTAAAATCTGTCCTTTCCCAGAGATCTGACAAGTATACTACTCTGTGTTCACTTAATTTAGTTAAAGTTTCCTTCTTTATATTCAAGTCTTTCACCCATTCTGAATTTACCTTGGCATAGGGTGTGAAATGTTGATCTAAACCTAATCTCTCCCACATTGTTTTCCAATTTTGCCAACAATTGTTGTCAAATAGTGGATTTTTATCCCAAAAGTTGGGCTCTTTGTGTTTATCATACACTGTTTTTCTGATGTCACTTACCCCAAGTTTATTCCACTGATTCCTCCCTTCTGTCTCTTAGCCAGTACCATACTGTTTTGTTGACTGCTGCCTTATAGTATAGGTTAATATCTGGTACTGCTAGGCCACCTTCCTTCACATTTTTTTCATTATTTCCCTTGATATTCTTGATCTTTTGTTCTTCCAAATAAACTTTGGTATAGTTTTTATCTAATTCAGTAAAAAAGTTTTTTCATATTTTGATAGTTATGGCACTAAATAAGTAAATTAATTTGGGTATGATGGTCATTTTTATTATGTTAGCTCATCCTACCCATGAGCAGTCAATGTTTTTCCAATTCCTTAGATCTAGTTTTAATTGTTTGGAAAGTGTTTTGTAGTTGTTTTCGTATAATTCCTGTATTTGTTTTGGTAGATAGATTACTATGAATTTTATACTGTCTACAGTGATTTTAAATGCTGTTTCTCTTTCTACCTCTTGCTGCTGTGATGTGTTGGAAATATATAGAAATGTTGATGATTTATATGCATTTATTTTGTATCCTGCAACTTTGCTGAAGTTGTTGATTATTTCTACTAGCTTTTTAGTTAATTCTCTAGGATTTTTTAAGTAGACCATCATATCATCTACAAAGAGTGATAGCTTAGTCTCCTCTTTGCCTTTTTTAATACCTTCAATTTCTTTTTCTTCTCTAATTGCTACTGCTAGTGTTTCTAGTACTATGTTGAATAATAGAGATGATAATGGGCATCCTTGTTTCACACCTGATCTTATTGGAAATGCTTTTAATTTATCCCCATTGCATATGATGCCTGTTGATGGTTTAAGATATATACTGATTTATTATTTTTAGGAAAGGACCTTTTATTCCTATACTTTCTTGTGTTTTCAGTAGGAATGAGTGTTGTATTTTGTCAAAGGCTTTTTCAGCATCTATTGAAATAATCATGTAGTTTTTTTTTGGTTTGCTTGTTGATATGGTCAATTATGTGGATGGTTTTCCTAATGTTGTACCATCCTTGCATTCCTGGTATAATCCCACCTCATCATGATGGATAACTCTTTTGATCACTTGCTGGAGTCTTTTTGCTTGTATTCTATTTAAGATTTTTGCATCTATGTTCATTAAGGAGATTGGTCTGTAATTTTCTTTCTCTGCTTTTTATCTAATTGGCTTTGGAATCAGTACCATATTTATGTTATAAAAGGAATTTGTTAGGACTTTTTCTTTGCTTATTATATCAAATAATTTGTATAGTATTGGGATTAATTTTTCTTTGAATGTTTAATAGAATTCACTTGTGAATCCATCAGGCCCTGGTAATTTTTTCTTAGGGAGTTCTTTGATGGCTTGTTCAATTTCTTTTTCTGATATTGGATTATTTAAGTAATCTATTTCTTCTGCTGTTAATCTAGGCAATTTTTATTTTTGTAAAAATTCATCCATATCACCTAGATTGCTATATTTATTGCTTTCCTGGTATAAATCCCACACAATCATGATAGATAACCTTCTTTTTTTTAAAACCCTTATCTTCCTTCTTTTAGTCAATACTTTGTATTGGCTCTAAGGCAGAAGAGTGGTAAGGCCTAGGAAAGGGTGGTCAAGTGACTTGTCCAGGGACACACAGCTGGCAAGTGTCTGAGGTCAGATTTGAACCTAGGACCTACCGTCTCTAGGCCTGGTTCTCAATACACTGAGCTACCCAGGTGCCCCCATGGATAACCCTCTTGATCACTTGCTGGAGTCTTTTTGCTAGTAGTAATAGATTTTTGTATCTATGTTCATTAAGGAAATTTGTCTATAGTTTTCTTTCTCTGTTTTTTTTTCTGGCTGGCTTTGGAATAAGTACAATATTAGTGTCAGAAAAGGAATTTGGTAGAACTCCTTCTTTGCTTATTATGTCAAATAGTTTGTGGAGTATTGGGGTTGTTTGTTCTTTGAGTTTTTGAACGAATTTACTTGGGAATCCATCAGGTCCTGGTGATTTTTTCTTAGGGAGTTTTTTAATGGCTTGTTCAATTTCTTTTTCTGATATTGGATTATGTAAGTATCCTATTTCTTCTGCTGTTTATCTAGGCAATTTATATTTTTGTAAATATTCATCAATATCACCTAGATTGCTATATTTGTTGCCATATAGTTGAGGAAAATATTTTTAATGATTGCTTTAATTTCCTCTTCATTAAAGGTAAGGTCTACCTTTACTATTAATTTGGTTTTCATCTTTCCTTTTTTTCATTAGAATTTGTCTATTTCCTCTGTATTTTCAAAGTTCCAGCTTCTAGTCTTGTTTATTAATTCAATATTTTTTTTACTTTTGATTTTATTAATTTCTTCTTTGATTTTTAATATTTCTAATTTACTTTTTATCTGGGCATTTATAATTTGTTCAGTCCCTTTGTTTTCTTAAGTTGAATGTCCAATTTATTGACCTCTACCCTCCCTAATTTGTTAATATATGCACTCAAGGATATGAATTTACCCCTTAGTCCTGCTTTGGCTGCATCCCATAGATTTCAGTAAGAAGTGTCATTGTTGTCATTCTCTTCAATGAAATTATTGTTTCTATGATTTGTTCTTTAAGTTATTTTGGAGAATCATATTATTTAATTTCCAATTAGTTTTTGGTTTGCCTTTCCATGTATTCTTACTAATAACTATTTTATTGCATTATAATCTAATAAAATTGCACTTATTATTTCTGCTTTTTTGCATTTGTTTGCCATGTTTCTATACCCTAGTCCATGGTCAATCTTTGTGAATGTTCCATGAGCTGCTGAAAAGGAGGTCTACTCCTTTTTGCCCCTATTTATTTTTCTCCATATATCTATTAAATCTAATTTTTCTAAGATTTCATTTACCTCTCTTATCTCTTTCTTATTTTTTGGTTTCATTTATCTAGATCTGATAGGGTAAGGTTCAGGTCTCCTACTAGTGTAGTTTTATTATTTATTTCCTCCTTGAGCTCTGCCAGTTTCTCCTGTAGAAATTTAAATGCTATATCATTTGGTGCATACATATTGAGTACAGCTATTTCTTCGTTGCTTATTCTGTTCCGTGTTCTTCTGTCTTTAAGTTAATTTCAATGCACTTAAGAATTAAGTATTTCCTTTCTCCAACCTCTTTTGTTCCATTGTATTGGTCTTCTCCCATTTTCACCCCATGCGCTTCTTTATGAAATATAAGGTTACTCCATTTTTTCTGTTTTCCTATTTCTCCAGATATATATATATATATATATANCATGTTCACCCCATGCGCTTCTTTATGAAATATAAGGTTACTCCATTTTGTCTGTTTTCCTATTTCTCTTAATATTATCACCTTTTTTACCTATAGTTTTAGACATATATATATATATGTATATATATATATATATATATACATACACACGTATATCTTGACATTTCATCCTATACAGTTTGTCCCTGTTCTCTCTAAGTATACTTGTTGTATCTACCCAGTTGATAATAACAATTTTCAAAAGTTACCAATATCTTCCTTTCTTATAGGGATATAAGTCAATTGAGCTTATTGGGTCCCTTAAAGAAAAAGTTCCTTGTTTTTTGTTTTTTCCCCAATTCTCTTAATTACCTCATGGTGAGTATCTTGAGTTCTTTGAGCAGCAAACTCTCTGTTTAAGTCCAGTTTTTTTCTTTATGAATGCTTGGAAGTCTTCAATTTTGTTGAATGACCATACTTTCCCCTGAAAGAATATACTCAGTTTTGCTGGATAGCTAATTCTTGGTTGTAAACCTAGCTCTCTTGGTTTCTGGAATATTATATTCCATGCCTTCCAGTCCTTCAATGTAGATGCAGCCAGACCCTGTGTTATCCTAACTGTAGTTCCCTGGTATCTTAATGACTTCTTCTTAGCAGCTTGAAATATTTTTTTCCTTGGTCTGGAATTTATAGCCAAATTCTTTTTTGAATTTGGCTATAATATTCCTGAAAGTTTTTAGTTATGAATTAAATGCAGGAAGTGATCTGTGGATTATTTCAATTTCCACTTTTCCCCCTTGTTTGAGAATGTCAGGAAAGTTCTCTTCTATAATTTCCAATAGGGTGATGTCCAAACTTTTTCTTTTGTCATTATGTTCCTACAGACCAATAATTTTTAAGTTGTCTCTTCAAGATCTGTTTTCCAGATCTGTGGTTGTGTTAATGAGGTGTTTCATATTTTCCTCAAATTTTTCATTGTTTTAAATTTCATTTTATATATTTTTGCTGCCTTGTTTATTTGCTTCTAATAGTTGAATTCTAATTTTTAAAGATTGAATTTCATTCCTGGATTTTTGGTCAACCTTTTCCTTCTGGTCTGCTTTTCTTTATAGATCATCTTTCACTGTCTTTGCATCATTTTTCAGCTGGTCAATTCTCTGTTTTGTTGATTAATTAGGTTAGTGGGACCTGAGGCCAGATTTTCCCCAGCTGTTGGTAAAAGCTAGAAAAGTGAGTTTGGTTTCTTTCATTGTAGTCTGTGGGGTAGGGGTTTTGGAGCTTCCCTGCCCTCTGAAGACTTCTTGTCTTCTGTATTGATAGTATTAAGGCTGGGTGTGGTTTATCTGCACACATAGGAGTGCCCCAATGTCAAAACCTAGAGAAGGCATTGGGACAGCAGAAGATGGAGGGTATGTTCACCCTCTCTGAGTTTCTCCCCCAGCAGCCTCCCTGCTGTCTGTGATTAGAACCTTGAGTTTGGCACAGCTATGCCAGGGAGGCACTCCCTGGGACTAGTGCCCCAGCCCACCCAGAGATTCCAAGATCCATTGGAGAATCAGTACATTAGGTGGAGGAGGGGATCTGGGATCTTCCTCCTTTCTTTCCCCTCTCACCCTACAGTTCCAAGAATTCAGGATTTTTTTTCTCTTTTTTTTTCTGTGTACCTTTTAATTTGGGTTCAGCCAGAGGTTCCCCTAGCTCTTTTGTGTTGTTAGATTTGGTTTTCTGTTCCCTTGGAGCCCTTTGTCCTTGATTGGTGGTGAAGAGCTTTATGGAGTTCTGGAGCCTTACTGCTTCCATGCCACCATCTTCCCAGAATCCCAGAGAAATGCAAATTAAAGCAAACTACCTTACATCTATCAGATTTCCTATGATGACAGAAAAGGAAAATGACAAAACTTTGAGGGTTTGCAGGAAATCTGGGACAGAAATATACGGTTTCAGGAGTTCTGAACTGCTTCAACAATTTAAGAAAGCAATTTTGAACAGTACCCATAGGGCTATAGAACTGTAAGTACATACCCTTTGATCAAGCAATACCATTATTAAATTTTTATCTCAAAGAGCTTTAAAAAAAGGGGAGGCAACATATCTATATGTACAAAAGTATTTAAAGCAACCCTTTCTGTAAGGGCAAAGAGTTGAAATGTGAGGGGATACCAATCAATTGGGAAATACTGAGTAAATTATGGAATACTATTGTTTTTTTTTAAGAAATGACAAGCAGGAGGAGCTTAGAAAAACCTGGAAAGATTTATAGGAACTGAAGAAGAGTAAAATAAACAGAACCAAGAGAACATTGTACAATGACAGGAATACTTTACAATGACCAACTGTGAATAATAGTTATTCTCAGCAATACAATGATTAAAAACTATTCCAAGGGAATTGTAAAATTAGAATATAAAAAATGCCATTTTTTCCCAGAGAAATAGAACTGAGTGTGAAGCCAGATCAGAGCAACCTTTTTCACTTTCTAAATTTTTAAATTGTTTTCTTCCACAAAAACATTAAAATGGAAAAAAATGTTTTACATGATTACACATATAAAATCTGTATGAGATTGCTTATCATCTCAAAAGGTGTTACATGTTGGTGGGAAGTAGGGAAGTAGGGAGGGAGGGAGAGAATTGGAGACTCAATATTCTTTGAAAAATATTGAAAACAATTTTACATATAATGGGGGAAAAGTAAAATTTTTAAAATGGAAATATAGGGGAACATTATACACAGTAACAGCAATAATATATGATGATTAACTATGAATAACTTATTATCATCAATGAAAGAATCCAGGATTACTCCAATGGAGTCATTATGAAAAAGGTAGATGGAGTCCGAATGCTGGTTGAAACATACAATTCTAAACTTTATTTCCTCCATGAATTTTTCTCTAACATAAGCAATATATATTTTGTTTCCTAATATGACAAACAGAGAAATATGTATTATATGATAATATACATACAAACTATATCATATTGCCTGCTTTTTGGGGAGGATGGAGGATTGGGAGGGAGGGAGATAACATGAATTTTAAAATGTCAGAAAACAAATATTAGAAATATAACAACATGTAATCTTGAAAAATAAACTATATATTTAAATGTAATATAAGTAATATAAAATAAAGGATAATTGTGTAATATCAAAAACATAGAGATCAGATGTTCATTTATAGTTAACATTCTAAAATGCAAAATAGGAGGCTATGCTTCGATAAATAACTAGAAGAATGTTAGAATTTCACATTGAAGAATAATATAGAATTTTTGGCCTTAAGTATCTACGAAATATATATTGTTTTTTCTCTCAAAATATTGAAAATTCATGTTTGTGATAACATTAACTGCAATATTCCCTCAATACCTTTCTCAAACCTAAACTATTAATACCTTAGCAACATATCCTCCAAAAAAAAGACAAAGTTACCTCTATGCACATAATCAATGCCAAACATTTGTACATATCTTTGACAAGAATTAAAATCCAAATCAGGAACTCAGATCATTTTAATTAATAGGCTAAAAATGTCATCAAAATTTGTAGTCTCATTACTAGAGATATATTCACAAGTTCAAGGCAAGTTAGGGTTTTTTTTAGATAAATTCAAATTAATAGAGTATGACAGGACTTCTTTATGCAATTTTGGAATTTGAAATGTAGAGGTGAAGAAAGAAAGATAGCACTATTTAGCTAAATTTTAAAATGATAAGACAGATTTCCAGTTATTCCAGGCTGAATATCTAGCTGAATATTCAGGTCCTTTGCTTCCTGAATTTAGGGCATTTTATAATAAATGAGAATCCTATTTTGGTCTCAAAGTTTCTCTAAAAAAACAAACAACTATCTCCTTATCCCCTATCTCTCACTAACATAATTTATCATTACTCCCTAACACAGACTATCCAGTACAAGCCAAATACATTTCTAGCCATCCACAATACATGACTTTCTTGTTGCTACCTTGGTTCTTAGATTCTCTGGTAACAAAGCAATTACCCTTTTCTCCTTGAAAATTATTCACATTTAGGATGCCTGCCAATACTAAGTTCATTTGATTCTGACCATCTTTAACTCAACATTCTCTGAACAATCATTCACTTAGTTTGCATTTTATTCCTCCTTGTTTATATGTTGATTGTCATTTGCATAGGAGTCAATTTGACCTCTCTGGTGAGTTTTGAGGGTATAACTTCAATTCCTATTTCTTTTGTTTCTCTCCTTTAACCAAAGATTAAGTGACTCTTACTGTGCCCAGCTAACACAAGATGCTCAATCAGTATAGAATCTTGATGAGTTGACTATCTTACTAAGAGAAAAATCAATCAATCATCTCCTAATTGCCTAGTACTGATTGAATGACCAGTACATTTATGACTTCTTATTTAGCTCTTAGGAACTCTGGTCAGTGATTTGAAAAGAAAAAGAAGAGACTAAAGAGACTGGAACTATTGGCCATATAATCACAAAGAAATGAAGTTTAGCCATCCTTAATAACTAACTAGACAAAGTTTTTCTAATTAAACTATGAAAAAGAGAAAAAGGTAGACTTTTAAGTTAACAAAAATAAACAGAACATTTAGGTCTTTTAAAATATTGAGTATGTAAATTTGTGATATCAGTCTTGCTATTCCCACAAAATCATTTTATTCATAATAATAGGCAGCATGGTGAGCAACAGCATAGAGAGCTGGTTTTGGAAGCAGGAAGACTTGAATTAAAGTCTCGTTCATTTAGGCAGGTAGGTGGTGTAGTGGACAGAGTGGCACACCTGGAGTCAGAAAGATCTGAGTTCAAATCCAGCCTCAAACAACTATTATCTGTGTGACTCTGGAAAAATAACTTAGTCCCGTTTGCCTCACTTTCCTTATGTGTAAAATGAGATGGAGAAGTAATGTCAAATAACACCCAGTATATTTGTTAAGAAAATGTCAGATGGGGTCATGAAGAATCAAACACAACTGCAAAATGATGAAGCAATAATTCATTTTTGACTCCAGCTTCTAAGTCATTTAACTTCTCTGTGTTCTATTCAGTTTTTGAGGTCTATAAGTTGATGAGAAGTTGTTTACCTGAATTAGTAGGAGTTTCCTACTCCAGGAATTTGTTATAATCATGAAATCATAGGTCTCATGCTTATCTCTAATAATAATTAGTAGTAGTAGCAGCATTACCTACTTAAATAATAATCATTATTATTAGAACAGTTTATATATTTATCACTTTCAAGCATTTGCTTTAATTACCAAACTACTAATAAGCTATCCATATATTCTATAAAATGGATACAAGAACTTCCACGCATATACATGAAAGGAATTCTGAGCTTCAAGGGACATTAGAGGTCATCTAGTACCACCCAGTTATTATACAGTTGAAAAAAACTGGGGCACAGAGAACTGACTTGCTCAGGCTTTCAACTAGTTTTGCCATTTAATTTCCATCAAGCCTGCTTAACCTCCCCTGCCCTTTTTTGATCTAGATATATTAGTAAGTATTTACATAAATGGTTAAATTATTCTCCTTAGTAATAATATTTAAAATGAAATGGTAAGTTCTCTAAGAGCATACATTCAATTTCTATTTGTCTTTTTACTATCTTTGTACCTAAGCTTGAATGGCTAGCACTGTGCCCAGCTCATACTAAATATTCAGTAAGTATGGGATTTTGATGAATTGACTATTTTACTAAAAGAGTCAATCAATAATCTTCTCATTGCCTAGTACCAACTGTCTGCCCATTAATTAATATAATAAGAGTTAATTTATTTGCAAATACATATTGATTTTAAAGATCAGATATTTATGTTTAACAGAAACTTATAATCATATTGTTTCATTATTTAAAGTTCATATTTAAGGATGTTGTATATATGAACTCTGAAGCCCTACTTAAGGATCAAAAGATTTTAAAAAACTGAGCATTGACCACTACTTGTTTCTAAAACTTATTTAAAATTCGTCATTATTTTATGGTCTTAACCAAGTTCTTATTGAGAATTATAAGGGATGTGTTTATATACTTTGGATATAATGCCATTCTTTCCTGAGGGGTGATCACCAAGGACATGTCCCCTTTTGCTAAGAAAAGTAAATTGTTAAAGTATTCTCTTCACATCTGTTACTGGCTTTTATTAAGAATGTCTCAGATTTCTCAGCTGATTTTTTAATCAAACAAAAGACACTATTGAAAATCTATTCAGTATTATGTAATGAACAAGTCACTGAATTGGCCATCAAGGGACCTAACTGTCACTAATAAACTGAGTGACCTTGATCTAGTCATATTACCTCTATACTTGCCAGCTTTTTCATCTCTACTGAAGTTGCTGGGCTAAAGTTGCTCTAAGAAATCATTTGATTCTGCTTGTGAATTCTCTAAGTATTTGGTGACTAGAGGCTTCCACAAAGAAAATAGCAGTTAGAAAATGGATTCATTTGTCTGTATCTAATGCAAACATTTCTCCCAGAGGGAGCTCAATAAATATTAATTGCTGATAATGATTTGTGCAATCAACAATATGTGTGGTTTGAATGCATATTCAGTATCTTCCAAAACACTAGAAATTCAGTGATAATGGCTTAATGGACCATGAAAAGAAGCCTATTTTACTTTAAAGAACTGGGAATTTATTTATACATGTCCGTCAGTGAATCATCTTCTTATTCATTCTGCACTTTTGATCTGGCATTGCTGACTCTCTCTTTTTTAACTTGAGTTTCAGGTATACTGAAGGAACCAAAGATGAAAAATAATTGTGTAACAGAATTATAAAAGTTGTAGTGGGCTTTAGAGATCATCTCTCCCAAGCCCTTGTTGCAGCAGAGGAAACCTGGGCTCAGAGGCCCAAGGCCACTAGTAAGTAGAAGAGCCAGGACTTTTGAAACCAAATATCCTGATTCGCAATGCAATGTTCTTTCCTATGCCAATATGTCACAGAATCACACTATCACAAGAAACATTAAATTGATTTATTCTTTGGGACCCCCAAGGACAACACTAGCACAAAATAATACAGGGTAAAAGGTTAAATTGTGACTCTAGAAATACTTTTCCAACAAAGGTATCTGAAAAAAAAAAGTGTAGATTGTTTTACAAGATAGTGAGCTCTCTATCACTAGACATTCTGTCAGACAAGAAGATTAGCAAATGAGGATGTCTTCAAAAGGATTTCTTTATTAGCCAAGAGGTCCTATCTAGGTATGAATTATTCTGGTTATCAAATCATGTCTTAGCTTTTCCAATACATTACTCTTCTATCTCTCTTGATTCAATCTCAGACATTATTCTTTTATCCTTAATTCTAGAGCAAGCCCTAGAGGAAGTCATTCATGACTAAACACAACAATATATAATAATTTCCATAGATATAAAGCCAACAGTATTCTCTAGCACTCTCCTCAGTCCTTTTACTCTTTCTGTCTATAAAACATTATGTTCTTGTTATCCCCAAAGACCCCATATGGATCCTATTTCCCCATGCAGCTGGAAGAAGTCTGTATATACTCATGGTCCTCAATGAAAACCAAATATATTCAGGAACCAGTGGCAGATAGAGATGCTATATTAGCAAAAGAAATATGATGACAATTCATCAAACCTTCAAACCTTGATCTTGATGACCTAAAGAATTCAGTACATCAGGGAAACAAGTACATTTAAGAGTAAAAAGTACCAAAGGCACAATGAGATAGAGGAACTCAGAACTTTTCCTTCACTTGAACTGTCATCAGGAATATATAGATGTAAAAGGAAGACGAGACTTGTTGCCCTACACAAAGGGAAGGAGGGTTCTTCTGGTGACTGATAGGCCCAAGAAAGGTAGTCCACATTTTTACAGGTTAAATAATCTTATTTTACATCTTATTTCTTATTAGCTTGAGTACTTGTAGAAGAGACAAAGATTTGTTTTGGGAACCATACCAAGTAATGTGACTCTCAAGGTTTTCCAGGATGGAAGCAAAAGTCTCAAAATGTTAATGAAATACACAAGTCAGATACTAACATCCCTAGCATTCTCATGACTGAAAGCATGAGCCAGGGGAATTTTGTGAGAGGTTCTCCAGAACTGAGTCCAGGCTGACTCTGTTAGGGATTGAGATCCAACTGTCTTTTGGATTATGTAGATATATCAATAGTCTTGGCTAGACATCATTTGAAGCTTATTCGTGCTTTCTAATAAACCACTTATAGAATTCATCTTTCTCTTTCAACAAATTAAAACACCCAATAATAGTCTCTTGGATCCTCTATCTTGGATTAATGTGGTAATTGACCTCCCGCATTTTATCTCATTATTTGTATTGAAGTTAAGTAAATCCACATGTTATCCCTAATATATGTTCTGTCTTCTATTTCTTATATATTTCCATTTTGCCAGTTAGTGAACAAGCATTTAATAAGTACATTGTTTATGCCTGGTACCATAACTAAGTGCTAGATATCAAATGGACAAAAACAATACGGTCCCTGTTCTCAAGGAGTTCACAGTCTAATGGAATATATAATACAAAAAATGTATTATATATATATATATATACATATATATATATATATATACATATGTGTGTGAGTGTGCATGTATAGATGTGTATATATATACACAGAGTGAATTGAAATTCAGCTCAAAGGAAAATACAGCAAGACTAATAAGGACTTGGAAAGGTTTCTTTGCAAAAGGTTGACCTTTTAACTATCAGGTTTAGCTGAAACTGGAAAAAAATTAAGAGGCAGAGAGTTCCAGGGACAATCAAGGAAAATATCTAGAAATGGAGTGCCATGTGTGAGGAAAAGCAAGGAGACCAGTATCACAAGATCATAGCGTACAAAAAGTACATATCTAGTTTTTCTTTCTAGACCTAGATAAATACTGTCTCATGAACTGCTACTCTCCAAATCAAAAGCATCCTCCTCAAATGTTATTAATAAATTTATTCTCAATGTCTCCTTAGCCCTTATTGTATTCTACCTTAAACTATATTTATTTACATTTTGTGCTCATTTGACCTTGAGTCAGGAACTTTGAGTGGTTCTTCACCTTTCAGGTCCTGGACCCCTTCGTCAGTCTGGAGAAACTTATGGACACTGCCTCTAAGTACTGTTTTTAATTCATGAAATAAAATGCACATAACTGCAATAGAAACCAGTTCCATTGAAATATAATTAACAATTTTTCAATAAGTTCATTAAAAGTAGGTTAAGTATAATAATAAATCCTTAATAAATTATTGTTGATTTTTTAAAAGACCAATAAACAACATTGAACAGGATATTATAGCAACTGATAGCTGTGAAAGAATCTTCCCATTGAATTTAGCTCCAAGCTGAAGTCCTTTTCCCTGAGGTAGATAAAATTGTGGGAACTGTAGTTATATGCCTAATCCAAAGTGATTAGAAAAATGAAATCATACCATCTTATAAAAGGAAAAAGAGGAGGCATGATAGCAGAGAGAACAATGACTTTAGAATTGATGAATCATAATTTGCCACCTACCAAATTTGAATTTTTACTGCATATGTTGTCTTGGAAAGTCATTTCTCATTTTGAACCTCAGTTTCTTCACATGACAAAATCAAATTATCAAATTAACACCTAAATGGTCTCTTGGGTCCCTTCAGATTTAAATCCTATGATATTATGAAAAGATAAATAAACAGGAGGGAGCAAGGTACTAGGTGTGTAAGTTTTGAAGATCTGAATTCTATTAAAGGTTCTGAAACTTAGTGGTTAATAAAATATTGGGAAAATAATATAACCTTTTTGGGAATTTAAACTTCACTTTTTTGGATAAATTGGATTGGTTGCTTTTGTAAGTCCCTTCTGAGCATATGAATAATTGAAAATTGATTTTATGTATCCCATAACATATGTTTTATCTTGTATCCCCATTATAAATTCTCTTGTCCCCTTTTCACATTAGTATAACTAAGGTCTGCATTAGTGCAAATAATTAATTGAATTGAGTAGCCATAGTATTTAAATTCTCACTGAATATTTCCATTGAGTTCTAACCATTTACTATATTTTGCATATAATTATAACTTCAAATACTGTGAATTCAAATAATGTGATGATTTCATGGGATTCATTATTCACATTATATGAAAGTTATTATATCACAGAGATATCCATAAAGGCAATGAGCACTCAAAAAATGTTGACTCTTGATAGGAAGGGAATGGTTTGAAATATAGTTCCACATTTTTGAAAATGTCATAATTTAATGTCAGGGATTTGGACTAAGCCATTTCTATGATCACTTCCAATTGTTTTATTTTAATATCAGTGTTAATTTTAAAAAAGTATCTTAGTCTTTTGAAAAGGAGTACAATAACCAAAAGGTGAAGCTTCTTTTCCCCTTCTCAGAAGAAAAGTTGCTACCTTCTTTAATGTAAACAGAGGCAAGTTTACTGCAGAAGACTTGTTTCTTTGTTTCTTGTGAAGTTCATTAAGCTTTAATAGTCACACAGTCAAATCTATGAGTTTCCTGAAGTAATACTTGGGAGAAGAAATCACAGGCCTACTTGCACATATTTGCATGTACACACGCACACACCTTCATAATATTTTTTCACTGACTTCACAGCTGCTGTTTCCATAATGATACCACAAAATCCATCTCATTTTCTATTTTGTCTAACCTCCATTAGAAAGGAAAGTTCACAGGTATACTTTTTTATGAAATTTCACATGGTATACAGGTTTTATGGTCAATGCCAAATTGTCATAACTCTTATGTAAACCTAGGATCCTTAACTCATGAGCAAAGGTTTTGTTTTCTACCTGTTACCAACAGCTTCAGGAGATGGCAAGGTAGCACTGCCACAACGAAGAGGGTGATATTTTAGCCGTGATTTCTGTACTCTTTTGAAACGTTTGTCCAGTTTTGACATGTAGATGAATAAACCCTATAAGATGCTGAGGAAAATATTATGTTTGACAAGTCTTTTCCTTTTGATGTTAAGTGTGATTTCCAAGTAATTCACATAGGTACATATAGAATTGAATTCATGTATCTGAATATTAGATTTAATATTATTGGCATATTTATATTTTCCATTTCTCTTTTACTGTCATCCTGTCACTTATTTTTTCCTATTTATTGCCTTCACTAGATATAAAATGAGTTTCTCTTCAGAGTACAGTAAGATTTATTCTGTTTAAGTTTCTCACTTTAATATGCCTCTAATACCTAAGAAACTATCATTGTACTCTAGTATCCAACAAGATATTAAAAGATGTTGATGGACCTAAGTCCAAAAAATAAGATCACGAAGTAACCATAAGGCCTTATCTTATTCATCCACCCTTCCATTCACTCAGTTGTTATTGTATTTATGACAAAATACTTTATCTAATTTTTACATATTTCATGAACCTCTATAGATATATATTATCTGCCCAAATTAGACTAAAAGTTTTTTTTAATTTTTATAATTTTTTTTATTTTTAGAAAAATTTTCCATAGTTACAAAACTTATGTTTTTACTTTACCCTTCACCCCCGCAAATTCCCCACCCCCCCGCCATAGCTAACTCACATTTCCACTAGTTTAACATGTGTGGTCAGTCAAGACTCATTTAGATATTATTGATAGTTACATTGGTGTGTTCTTTTCGGCTCTACATATTCAATCATGTCCTCATCAACCCAAGTGTTCAAGCAGTTGTTTTTCTTCTGTGTTTCCACTCCTGTAGTTCTTCCTCTGAATGTGGCTAGCATTCTTTTTTAATAAATCCCTCAGAATTGCCCTGGGTCATTGCATTGCAGCTAGTACAGAAGTCCATTACATTCTATTTTACCACAGTGTATTGGTTTCTGTGTACAATGTTCTTCTGGTTCTGCTCCTGTCACTCTGCATCAATTCCTGGAGGTCTTTCCACTTCACATGCAATTCCTCCAGTTTATTATTCCTTTGAGTGAAATAGTATTCCATCACCAACATATACCACAATTTGTTCAGCCATTACCTAATTGAAGGGCATACCCTTGCTTTCCAGTTTTTTGCCACCACAAAGAGCATAGCTATAAATATTTTTGTGCAAGTCTGTTTATCTATGATCACTTTGGGGTACAAAACCAGCAATGGTATGGCTGGATCAAAGGGCAGGCATTCTTTTATAGCCCTTTGAGCATAGTTCCAAATTGCCAGGCAGAATGGTTGGATCAGTTCATAGCTCCACCAGCAATGCATTTATGTCCCAATTTTGCCACATCCCCTCCAGGATTCATTACTCTCCCCTGCTATCATTTTAGCCAATCTGCTAGGTGTGAGGTGGTACCTCAAAGTTGTTTTCATTTGCATTTCTCTAATTATTAGAGATTTAGAACACTTTCTAATGTGCTTATTGGTACTTTTGATTTCTTTATCTGAAAATTGCCTATACATGTCCCTTGCCCATTTATCAATTGGGGAATGGCTTGATTTTTTATACAATTGATTTAGCTCCTTGTATATTTGAGTAATTAGACCTCTGTCAGAATTTTTTGTTATAAAGATTTTTTCCCAGTTTGTTGTTTCCCTTCTGATTTTGGTTGCATTGTTTTTCTTTGTACAAAAACTTTTTAATTTAATATAATCAAATTTACTTATTTTACATTTTGTAATTTTCTCTAACTCTTGCTTGATTTTAAAATCTTTCCTTTCCCAGAAATCTGACAAGTATACTATTCTGTGATCACCTAATTTACTTACAGTTTCCTTCTTTATATTCAAGTCTTTCACCCATTCTCAATTTATCTTGGTGTAGGGTGTGAGATGTTGTTCTAAACCTAATCTCTCCCATATTGTTTTCAAATTTTCCCAGTAGTTTTTGTCAAATATTGGATTTTTGTCCCCAAAGTTGGGCTGTTTATGTTTATCATACACTGTTTTGCTGATGTCACTTACCTCAAATCTATTCCACTGATCCTCCCTTCTATCTCTTAGCCAGTACCATATTGTTTTGATGACTTTTGCTTTATAGTATAGCTTAATATTTGGTACTGCTAAGCCACCTTCCTTCATGTTTTTTTTCATTATTTCCATTGATATTCTTGATCTTTTGTTCTTCCAAATAATCTTTGTTATAGTTTTTCCTAATGCATTAAAAAGTTTTTTGGTAGTTTCATAGGTATGGCACTAAATAAGTAAATTAATTTGGTAGAATGGTCATTTTTATTATGTTAGCTCATCCTACCCACGAGCAGTCAATGTTTTTCCAATTGTTTAGATCTAGTTTTACTTGTTTGGAAAGTGTTTTGTAGTTATGTTCAAAACCAAAATATTATAGCTGAAAACCAGGCTCTAAAGGCTAGAATTGAGCAATTAGAAGCTAATGATCTCTCAAGACAGCAAGAACAAATAAAACAAAGTCAAAAGACTGATAAAATAGAAGCAAACATGAAATATCTCAATGAGAAAGTGACAGACCAAGAAAATCAGTCTAGAAGAGACAATCTGAGAATCATTGGTCTTCTTGAAAAAAGGGGAAATTAATAGAAATTTGGACTCCATACTAAAAGAAATTATTCAGCAAAACTGCCCTGAAGTTCTACAACAAGAGGGCAATATAGACATTGAAAGGATCCATAGATCACCCTCTACAGTAGACCCAGAAAAGACAATCCCCAGGAATATAATAGCCAAATTCAAGAGCTTCCAAGTAAAAGAAAAAATTTTACAAAAAGCCAGAAAGAGGCAATTCAGATATCAAGGAGCACCAATCAGGATCACACAGGATCTGGCAGCCTCCATGTAAAGACTGCAAGGCTTGGAATATGATATTCAGAAAGGCAAGAGAACTGGGTCTACAAGCAAGGATCACCTACCCATCAAAAATGACTATATACCTCCAAGGGAAAGTATGGGCATTCAACAAGATAGAAGATTTCCAAGTATTTGCACAGAAAAGACCAGGACTAAATGTTTTGGTAAAAGTTTTTTGAAGGTGTGGACTATTTAAAACTTTGTCTTTGTAGATAGTAAATCAATGCTTGTTGGTTGGTTGCCTATTAGGCCTTATAAATGTACAAAAGGAGAAAGAAAAAAGATGTCTTGGATGTATGGAAATGCAAAGGAAGCCAGCTGTAATGAAACCAGTATAGGCTTCCCTATCTATTTTAGGCTTTGCCACTATCAAATGTCATGGAAAAGAAAGAGAATTTGGAAATTCACAATAAGCAGATATGCTTGGGAACACATGTGACTTTTTTGGCACGTGGATCTAGCCAATTCGAAAACTGAAATATATTCAACCCAAATTAATTGGTTACTAATTACAGAGCCATGTGATAAACTAAATTTAATAAGACCAGTACTTATGATATTTACCAGCTAGTAGAGGAGTAGAAAAAATACACAGATAATTTTAATATATAATAATATATGATAGTTGTATTAAAGAGATTAAAAACAAAGTGGCATGAGATATCCAAAGAAGGAAAATGATTTCAGGGAATGTTCCAAGAGAAATTCTCTGTAGATTTCAGAAGTATGCCATGACTGACCCTTAAATAAGTAACATTAATAACAGAGAATATACTAGCAATGTTTTACAGAATACATCTACTGAGATGAATCCAGGGACCAGGCTACTTATGGTAAAAATGAAGCACCAATGTTTGTACTCAGGTAATCAATTTATTCAAATTAACATAATTCTGCATCCATTTTTGTTATACTTGTGGTTAGGAAGGTATTATTGTAGGTTCTAGTGTTGGTCCTGAGGATAAAAAGGGAAATTTGAAACAATGCTTGCTCTTACAGCATTCAACATCTAGTAGAATGGTTTGAGTTTTGTACTTTAAGGCAATTCTGAGGAAAAGATGTGAAATGAAGAAAAATCTAGAAATCCAAAGGGTTGAATATGAAATGTGAAAAAAAAGGAAAGAAATAATCAGGAAGCTTTTGCTCTTGAGTAGCTGGTTCTTTGAAAGTCAATATAAGGTTCTTATGTACATCCTTTAAATATATTTAGGTATAAAATATGTCTTTATGTTATTAAAATAGTTAAGTAAAGTGGTTCCTATGGACACTGTAATCATGCTGGCAATTTTCTTATTACCCTATGCTCATTTTAATCAGCCAACAAGTACTTATTGTTGAATTTGATACTTTGACAGGAAAATTGATAATGTGAATTAAATTATAGCATGAATTGGTAGAAAAATATACTAAATTAGAAGTTAAGAAGCCTATAGAATCTTCTTGTTCTAGACTTATTGGTTGGTCCTGGAAAATCATTTTACCTCTCTGAAAATTGTTTTATGCGTTTGTAAAACTGGGATGTTAATTTTTGTCCTGCCTACAACACAAGGTTGTTGTGAGGATCAAATGAGATAATGGATATGAAAGCAATTGTAAGGTACTATTATGAGAGGTAGTATGTTGCGCTGAAAATAGATAGTGAGAAAGATGATTCAATTCTACCTCCAACACTAGCTAGGTGATTGAAGGTAAGTCACAATCTCATCTTCACTTGTCCTCCTTCATAAAATGAGGATAATAATACTTTTGCTACCTACCTCACATAGTTGTTTTAAATAAAATGCTTTGTAAAGAGTAAAGGGTCAGGCATGGTGGTACATGCCTGTAATTCCTGCTATTGGGGGAGGCAGAAGCTTGTGGATTGCTTGAGCTCAGGAGATTCAGAAATGCTAAAGCAAATCAGCTGCCTACTACTAATATGGGGAGCCTGCCAGAGTAGGGGGTTACAAGGCTGCCTGAAGAGGAAGTAAAAAATGGAACAGGACAACTTCTCTATGCCAAACCACATTGAGATTGACCCTATGAGAAGCTGATGTACTTTCATTTTGTATGAGATAGGGGAACTAAGTTTTAAAAAAGCAAAAGGAAAGAAAAATAAAGAGAGAATAGAGATCTATATATGGGTGCTAGGTGGCAAAATAGGTACAGTGCCAGTCCTGGACTCAGGAAGACTTACCTTGTTGAGTTCAGTTCTGACCTCTGACACTAACCATGTGATCCTGAGCAAGTCACATAACCTTATTTGTTTTAGTTTCCTCAACAAAAAAATAAAATGAGCTACAGAAGGAAATGACAAACCACTTCATTATCTTTGCCAAGAAAACCCCAAATAGGATGACAAAAAGTTGGATGTGACTGAAAATATTGAACAACAACAGAGATATATGTATTTCACTCATTGAATTAAGTTCAAAACACCACAAAATCTCATCAAATGAACTGAAAGTAATCCAAATTAAAAAGTTAATGTTGAAAAGAAGGGATGAAAAATGAATATATTTTTCAGATTATTTCCTCTAACTGGATAGACATCCAATTTCTATTTTTAATTTTTACAAGTCCAAGATAAATCGTGAGCCTAATCCTGAATTTAATAGGAGGAATATACAAACCTAAATCAAATTTGGGAAATTATAAAGCACTCTCAGTGATCTTCAATAACTATTGCTCCACACCCAAATTAAAAAAAAATATATATATATATATTTATATGTAATATATGTAGTTTCCCAGTAGTGCTATAAGTCTGTGAATCATGAAACCGCAAAATTGTAACATAAAGAGGACTAGAAATATACTTAGTAGCCATAAGTCAACTATAACAGTTATCAGCAGTAATAGCTACACATAATGAATAGACATTATTAAAAAATCTATAATAAGGTGTACTTGGCATCATCTCAATACTCACAATCACATAGGCTTGTTGAGGGCAGGCACTTAATAAAAGCTTGATAATTGCTTTACTGATTGAGACTATCATGTCTTAAGCGTGACAGACTATACATATAAAATGTAAATGGTTATATCAGTGACCCCAAATACTAACAAAATAAGAGAAAGTTCTTCAAAATAGAAATAACTATTTCAAAATAGAAGAAAACAAAATATAAAACCAGAATACATATGGAGATTTTGTGGTAAACCATGAATGATAACTACATACAGTTATAGATAGAGAGCTAGAAGTTATTTAGTCTTATTCCCTAATTTTACAGATGAAGAAATTGAGCCCCGATGAAATTAACACACCTGCAGTCACACACATGGCAGAGCTGAGATTAGGATCATGGCCTTTTAACTCCAAATGAAACCCTTTTCTATACCAATGCCATCCTGCCACACTGTTCACATAGAGGTGCAATTGCCAGTCTATGAAGTACCAAGTGTTCAATTTATGATGTGAAATTGAAGATCTGAATTTCTGTTCTAGGTCTAACATTTTCCGTCTTAATAATCTTGGACAAGTCACAAAAGCTCTTTAACCCCATTTCCATATCTGTAAAATGGGGATGCAATTACTTAACCCTCCTACCCTGAAAGAATGATATGAGGAAAGCCCCTTGTAAATCTTCAAGCTCTATAATAATGTGAATTATTACTATCATAAATTCTTCACCTATTTGGGCACAATTCTTTAGAATAAAAATTCTTAACCTGTGGTCCACTCTCAAGACTGCATAGATAGATTGCCAAGCATCAATTCCCATGGATAAGGGGTTCACAGTGTGAGAAAAAAATAATTGCTATAAAACCTCTCCCACTAGAAGTAACATCATCATGGAGAGATCACAGTTCCACTGAAGTTCTGAATTGACAAGAATTATGTCATCATTTTTTGAGAAATTCTCAGACAACAATGTCAGTGAAATATTTTAAAATAGTTGTGTTGGCAATGTTAACTGATCCAGAGAGCAAACATGGAGTTAAACAAAATACTCGCACAGCATAGAGACACAGCAAAATGTTAGCAGCTGTGCCATTATCCTGTCTGCCTTTCCCCCAGTCTCCTTGATAGGCATATTGCTCAGTGTAGAATGTTGTTTCCTGCAACTTTAGAGAGTAAAAATAGAAATAATAAAAAATTGACAAGACCATTTTTTTTGGTTTTCTACAAGGACTAGAACCTGTAGACATAGCAATTAGACAACACATCTAGACAACACACATATATAAATACACAAACTATACAAAGTCAAATGTTGATGTGCAGGATGTGGGGGACACCCTTAGAAAGATTGGTTCCCCAGGCACTGCTATTAGTATGATTATATGGGAGAAATAAATAATCTCCAAAGTTCTATTTTGTAGTAAAGGAAATAGTATTATTTCTAAAGGATATATATGGGGGGGGATGTCATGAATAATGTGAGAATGGGATCATATGCTATTAAAACTTATGAGTACTAAAGAAGTAAGTAAGGAACTTTTAGACTGTGTCCACTTTTCCTCAAGTGAGGAAGTTCTTTCTGATAGAGAATGTATGAAAAATCTGGTACATATCCTAAAATATGATTTTTATGTCAGTTTTCTGTAAGAGCTTCAGATAAGAAGTTGTACATGCCCACATATTTACAACTATTAATGATTGTTTCAGGATAAGTCAAATCAGAAACCAACTCAAGTAAATACAACCTATTTTTATGTAAGAGAAAATTCTGAAATGGAAATGATGACTTCAGAAGTCAAGAAAATCAAAAACACCAATGAGGGGTTTGGTTAACTGTAAAATATTGCTTCTCTCTTTTGGAATTAACCACTCTTAGCAAGTACGTCAAGTTCATCCTTGTTGCTGTTAGTGGTTTGGTGACTGACATGATTCTTTTTTATTTTTTTAAAGCAGCTGACATATAGTGCCTCCTTTTAAAAAAGATGAAAGTGGAAGAAAAATCCCCCAATCCATCTGCTCCTTATGTTGACCAAGGTGCTATTAAGTACAAGGAACTAACTTAACCATAGATCTGTAGTATGCTTTTAAATTTTCTATGGTGAAGAGCTCTCTCTCTCATTATCTGAAAAACAGTTAAAAATAATTTCCCTCTTACCCTTCTTAAAAAACATAAGATACACACACCTGGTTATTGAATGGCTATTTTTAAATCATGATATTTCACACCAAATGTGAGAAATATCCAACTGTTCAGGTATAGCTAGCTGGTGCTCCATCTGTAGAATATGAAAGAAGCAATTGCCATACATTAAATAGAAAAAAAATCATCTAAAGCTAACATCAACCCTCTTTCTTTAATTTCCACCTCCCAAGGCATGATTTCCTGACTTGGGAGGGAGACTTGTCCTCTGTAGGAAAACAGGTGTTAGCAGTGGCCATAGGAAGTCATTTTGTGAAGCTCACTTCTTTGGCTGTCAGAATGTGACAATTTTTCTAGGTATCAGAAAGGCTGGTGTTTCGTCTTCTCTCTCACCTTCACCAAGCTCCCACTGATTTCAAAGGAAGTTCCATGCCTGGATCTGCTATGTGTGCAGAGCATATTTAATCCTCTGAAACTTGTCCTAGGTTTTCAAATTCTACCTTGCACTAAGAATGTTCAGAAGAAGCATGTCTAGATAGTTAATTTTCTTAGATACCAACTTAATAAGCACTCTCTATTTAATAAGTACCCCCTCTGTCTTTTTTCATTATACTATGTCTTTAATTTTCAGCCTAATATACATTCCAACTAAATGACTCGATAGTAGAAAAATGGTGAGAATATTAAAAATCAGCACAGTGGGTTCAGAGATAGAGACTGGACTTGTGATTTCATAGGTATAAGGAATGCTCAGGTGTGGAAACTTCCTCTACTAATATAAAAAAGGGCACCTTCTGAAGGTCTTAGATAGTTGACATAGCATTTAAAGAAAATGTATTACCATCAGACTTGCTATTGCACCTTAACAATCACTAGGCCTTTCTATAGGATGTGAAGCTGAACTGTCTCATAAGCATTGTCTGCCCCATTAGAATGTATACTCTTTGGAAGTAAGATGGTAAAGGAAAAAATGCTGTGGAACTTATTTTTCTAACTATGTAACTTTCTCCCTGTCTATCAAAAAGAACTTGGGAAAGTAACAGGTAGGCTCTCTACAACCCTTACATTATGTTGCAAAAAATATATTACTTTCCACCAGCCAAGACATCCCCAGGGGGGAAACTAGCCAATGAAGGCCTAGTCCTTAGGGCATTCAATGTTCTTTGCCTTTTGAATATCCATGCAAAGGCTGGGAAAGCTTGATTCCACAAGTGAGGGATCATGGAACTCTTCCCTAATATGCACTTAATCTTTGATTTTTTTTGTCAGTTCTGTGAGTGGTAATAAAAAAAATCCTTTTAAATAGTTGCCAAGTCAAATTTGAAGTTGTATACAATAGGCTCAGAAAAAAAATATTGGAATTCTCTCTTTCCTTGTGATGAGTTGAAGAAAGAAAAGCTTTGCACATGCAGATAGATAGGTATTCTAGCTTTTTATCTCAACCTGCTGCTATCTGGCCAAGAAACCTTGGTCTTTCTAATTTCTTCTGTCAGTATTACATTTATTCTTTTCTAATCTTTAGTGAATGAATATAGAAGACATAACAGACTAGGTAACAACCTTAAAAGCTTCATAAAGTCTGGGAACTACCACCAGAGAGGTCTATCACCTGGCTTTGATGGTAGAGTCTGCCAATAGCAATAGCAACTGAGTCCTGGTGAGGAGCCAACACTAAGGAGCATTCATCCTTAACCCAGACTAATGTAAAAAGACATAAAAAGTTCATCTTGCATGCAAGGAAACAACTCAGTCATTGGCTATGCTACTATCAGAAATGAATTTTTTGGCACTGTTTAGTAGTGTAAGGGTTGTATTAGGAGTTTTGACAAAATAAGAATTTTTAATAATTTAAGTTTTAATGAAAATATAGTAGAGTTGTAAATTAATATCATCCCTTTAAGCAAGAGAAAAGAAAACTTTTAGCAGCTTTTAACAATTAACAATTTAGTTTAATTAAAATATTGATAGTAAAATAATATAGTAAAAGAAGGAAATATAGAAAAGAGGTAGAAAAAGAAAAATCCCTAATGTCTATACTAGTTATCCTATAACTACCTATAATTGCTACCTAAAACTGTCTATATCTACTTATAACTATCTATAACTACCACTAATAGCAACCACTCCACAAAATTCCAACCCAATTCAGCCCAATCAAAACCAACTAAATCAGTTTTTAATCCAACCCCAATCAGGTCTGTCAATGAAGATCAGCTACCTTCCAACCAAGAAAAGGTCAAAAAGCCCTCTAAAGGCTAAAGCCAAAAAAATCTTCTTAGTAAGCTCAGGCTTGTCTTTATATTCCAGCAACTAAAAGCCAATCACCAAACCAACTCATTCCTAGCAGTAAACTTCCCTGCAACTGCCAGCCCTAACTGTCAGCAACTGACAGCCAACTAATGGCTACTGACTCCCTGACCAGCTCACACTGGCACATTTATACCCTCCTTTTCTCCCTGACTTCCTGTCTCTCTGGTTCCTCCTTCCTGTCTCTATGATTTCTACTTCCTGTCACTGTAAGCTGGCTAATTCCTACACATCTCTATGGTAAGAGGACCTCCAGGTCCCCTGTTTAAAAAAAAGAAAAAAAGAATAAAGAATTCCTTTTTACAGTAGTCACTAATTTCAGCTTGAATTGGCTCCTCCAGGAACCACACAAATTTAGAAGAGAGAATGGTTTTCCAGTTCAAGCATATGATTTTATTTTGTGTTTTTGCAATTCTATCCAAATAATGATTTTTCAATAAATAGTTCTTTGTAAAAAGACTGGATTGGTCAATTGATATTTGAGTAAAGGGAGTGAGAGGAGAAGAGGAGAGAAGATGGAATAATTATTTATATGGCATCTACTAATTGTCATCCACAGTCCTAATTACTTTTTAAAAATATTACCTTATTTGGTCCTTACAAAGGCCTTGTGAATAGATGCTATTTTCTATAGTTTACAGAAAATGAAACTAAGGCAAATGGCAGTTAAGTGGTTTTCCAGGAGTCACCTAGCTAGTGAAGATTTGAACTAGGATTTGAATTCTGTTCACGTACTCCAAGTACAGTACTTTTGTCAACTATGCCACCAAGGTGCTGAATTGAGAAGAGAGAAATTGGTCAAATTACTGCTAAGGGTTTATTGTATGGTGATAGATATAATGAGAGAAGAAAAACAATTATATATGGCATCCAGAGCTATAATATTAGAAAAAAATGCTCCATCTCTTCAGGGTTACCCCTAAAATCTGGAGAGGAGCAATAGTTACAATGGCAATCTGATTTGCCATGGCCAATGAAAGTTAGGAGAATGACCTCAGAATTAGGTTCTATAAATCCATAAGCAATTCATCAGTGATCTAGGGTTTTATTGATGGTATCAATCAGATTCAAACACCAAGTAAGAGGAATTATCTCCCAACCTAATAAAAAGCATATTTGTGAAGAAGGAGGAAGGTGGTACAGCTGAAGACTATGTAGTTCTTTTTCTTTTCTTAAAACTATGCTATAGTTGATAGTAGGACAGTTATCAGTTCTTTATATTATGGTTTTTGTTAGTTGTTGTCTGTACACATTCATAACTTAGGTAATTGAATGGTAGATACACAAATACACATTGGAAAAAATAAAAATTAAAATAGAATTATATGCAATTTATAAACAACAAGGCAAAGGAGAAAAACAGAAACCAAAGGATACATTTAAATATGAAAAAAATGTGGATGTATCTGTTTTATTGGTATAGAAGATTTATTTAAGAGAGATATAAGATTAAGTAGGCCATTAAGAATATTACATATATGGGTAATTCTAGGCAGATGTTTAGTTCTTACCTTTGTCTTGGCTAGGATGGAGAAATTGCAAAGGATAAAGAAAAGAGAATAGTTTCATATTTAAGCCTATATCTAGCTCTGAATATGCATATACTATAACTATATAAATCTCAAATAATTAAAATTACAAACTAAATAGACAATTGAAGTAGAGCTATAAAATAGATAATTTCATAATCATTTGCAAATATTTTGTTAAATCATTTACAAACAAAAGGTATTTATTATCAAAACTACAAAGGGAGAAACATTAATTATATATGGTAGGTCAAACTACTATAATAACAATTATAATAGGCCTAAAATAATTTACATATTCAATGATGTAATAATCAAGCTCCCTAAATAATATTTTATGAAACTAGAAAAAATAATAAAATTCATCTGGAGTAACAAGAAAAATAAAAAATCTCATGGGTAATAATGGAGAGGGGAAAGTGAGGAGAGCATTTACTAGTATCATATCTGAAAGTAATAATCATTAAAATGATTTCATATTATGAAAGACAGAGGGAGAGACAGACAGACAGACAGAGACAAAGAGACAGAGACAGAGAGAGAGAATGATTATAAGAGAAATTAGGTACACATCATCCAGAAGCAAATTTAAACAGTAGGATAGTATCTAACAAAACCTCAAATCCAAGTGCCTGGAGGAAATCATTATATTACAGAAGCTACCGAGAAAACAGAATAGTAGGCTGGCAGAAAATGAGCTTATACTAATACCTCACAACATACAACAAGATAACCTTCAAAAGTAACACCTTACAAATATTTTAGAAGAGCAGTGAAGAATTTCAGATCAGTAGTTGGGAAGAATTTATGACAAAAAAATGTAGTATAACAGAAAATAAGATGGGAAATTCTGATTATATAAAATTTTTGAAAAACAAATCTAATGTAATTACAAGTAAGAGGAAAATAGGCAGCTGGGGGAATCTTTGGAACCAGTGCCTCTGATAAAGACCTCATTTCAAAGATAGATAAGAAAAAATTTTAAGATTCAGAGTCATTTCCAAATGAATATATGATCAGAAGATACAAAAAAGTCATTTTCAAAAGAAGAAATTGAAGCTATCAACAACTTATGAAAAATGTTCTAAATCACTTATAGTTAAATAAATGCAAATTTAAAATTCCATGTTACACCAATCAAATTGGAAAGAAAAGAAAATAATAATTGTTGGAGAAACTATGTGGAAAAAGAAACTATGGCATAATATATGATAATATATAATATATACAACATAAAAATAATAAAATGTGTATATACTTTGAAACAATTATTATATTACTCCTAGCCTCTTTGTCCCAAAGAATTTATAGAAAGAAAATAATCTCTACGTATAAAAATATTTGTAGCAGCTCTTTTCATAGGCATCCAAAATAAACAATTAAGGGGGTATCTTCCTATTAGAGAAATTGTTAAATGCATCATTTCAGATAAAAACTAGAAAGTCGTCTCAATGAGTCAATGAAGAGAAAATAAAGTGATCCTTCACCCATCGCAGGCATTACATTCCAGAGATCACTGCAATAGGTGAAAATCCACGAAGTAGTAACATTTTATTTATTTATTATTTATATATATTTTAAGGCTTTATAAGCCCTTCCCTCTGTCCTATAAACCTTTTCCACACTCATATTAACCTCCAGTCACTGAGCCAATCACTACCCAGGATATAGAACACTGCACTGTGGTTGGTCGCCTTTCATTCCATTAATCAACCAAGTGTCCTCTACAATATCAGGTTGGCAAACTTGCACAAATGGTAGTGGTCTACTGTATTTCCATTGAGTATAATACGGTATTCATCTGCAAAATCCCACAATATAGCAAAATCTCCAAGATACAGAATTAGATATATTCTTTTTAAAAAACCTGTGATACAGTGAAGCTGCAATAAGTAAACAGTGATATTGAAAGGGACAACCATATATAGAAAAAGGAATATAATTTATACTATAATAACTATGATAGAAAAAGCTAAAAATTGACAAAATACCTTTATCAAATAATAAATAAATGATTTGTAAGCCACAAGTCCAAAATAATGAATATAAAATATGCCACATGTCTTTGACAGATAATTGATGAGTTAATATTAAGGAGGAGTCAGACATTTTCAAATATGGCCAATGTATGAATTTGTTTTCTTATTCTTTGAAGCTATTTTAGGTTTTTATTTTTGCTTTTGTTTTTCTTTTTGTTTGCTCAATGAGGGTGGGAGTTAATTGGAGGGAGATATCCATTTAATAAATTAATAATTTAAAAAAGAAGACATAGCCCTATCACTTGTTTGTTACTACAAAAAAGCAAACTGAAGAAAATGCATTTGATCTATACCAATAAATTTTGGTTAGAGAAAAACAGGAACTTTCATTAATAGGATAATATTTGGAACATGACAACCTACAATCAAGGAGGACTGTAATCATTGACTAGATATAGATTTTTAATTTAAACACTAGAATAGTTTAGATGTCCATTTATAAAACCAATGTGGAATGAGATAAGAACCTTAAGATGTCCTTATCCTTCACTTAGTACCTTGAAAAAATGTTATTTAAAAAATCCTTCATAATATGGAGTTTTAGTCTTTATTTAGCAAAATATTTTGAAAACATATATAAATTAGTTTAAATTAATCATTCAAGCCAGTCTTCAACTTTTAGCTCATTAAAACATTCTAGCCACTTTGTTTTACATAAGCATTTCATCCCATATAGTGGATTTCACTACGGATTTTTTTTCTTTCTTGAGAACTCATATAACAACTAGAATGACTCTTTATTCTTCCAGTATGATTTAAAGCAAATTGTTCTATGTACTACAGTAGTTTAAAATGTATTAAAAGTTTTTAAAATTGTGAATTATCTGAAATAGTCTAACAGTTTAAGTTTAAATGATGTAATTAGCTAGTTACAACTGGAACAACCAGGCCTTATTTAAAATAATGAGGTCTGACAGTTATGGAGTCTGAATTATTCATTGATAACTAGCTTTTCCTCTTCTGCAAACCATGGCTAACATTAATAACAGAGGTGTAAGTGTGATAACAAAAGAGTCTGACATTAAAAATACACATACAAAAGTGCTAAATTCTTATTTAATTAAAAACGACCATGGTAGCAATATTTTTTCTGAAAGAAAATCATTAAGCAGAATGTGTTTTCTCATGTTTCATTGTTTCTTTTTTTAAAGTAGTTTCTATATAAAGAAATAATGATTTTCTAGAAATGTATTTGTGAAACCTGTTAAAGAATACAGAAAAGCAATGGTTTTTAAACTACTTGGCTTAAAAAGAAAAAAAAAGTTTGTGGTTTCCTTTTCTGCTCTTTTATTTATTACATTTAGGACTATATTGCATTTTTATTGGAGGAAAAATATAGACTACAATGAGACATGAAATGTAATTGTAAAGGTAAATACCTCAGGTTAATTTGAAATAAAATACTTTTGATTTGGCTGTGATTACCATAAACCTGTTGGCTCATTGGCAGTAATGTTTATAACTGAAAGGATAAATCAAGTTCCTATCCTGCACATTTTGCAGCAAAGAAACTAAATTTGCATGCCCATTTTACTATCTGTGCATGCCCAAGTGTTGAAAATGATGTGACCAGTGTCCTTACACTGAATTTGGGGAAAACCCATTCTTTGCAGCTACAGCGAGTAGATGTGCTAAGTTTGGTGCCATTTTCAGCCCTCATCCCTTGCTCAAACTATCCCAATTTCTAATTTCCAAATGAAAAGTTCCGTTCTCTACCACTATGACTACATATGTAAGTAAAATCAATCAATGTGCATGCTTTCATTAAACACTTCCTTTATTCCAAGCCCTGAGTCTGAATGCTAAAGGTAAAAATAAGCAAAAATTGTCCCTATCTTTCCGGAACTTATATTCATGAGGGGAGACAGGCCATGAAATAAAGATAACTCCATTAAAAATGTGCACCAACCTGAAGGAAAGAATGGTATCTTTTCTTGGTTTTTATAGCAAAGGAATTCAAATTGAGACAGTTAATCCTAAGTAAAAATCAAGATTAAGGGAATGCTTCATTAACAGAATCAGAAAAAATGTTTTAAGTTTACTCTTAGGCATTCAACAACACAACCATCTCTATAAGAGTAAGTGAGGGTAGTTAAACTTAGAAAGTCCCAAGAGTCTAAGTAAAGAATGTTCAAAAATGGACTTTTAGATATGTCTCTCTTACTGGACTTATGGCTCAGTGTCCATGCATTTGTAACACAGTGGTCTTTTTAGTAAGACTTTCAAAAGGAAAATTTAAAAGATGGGTTTTTTTATTAGTGCAGATCCATACAACATAACCTGATTTTTTTCAGTACAGATGTCACTTACAGTATACCTATCATGCACTGAAGACTGTGTCATTGGTCAAGAGAGAAGAGGCACCCCAATATAATGATTAATAATCAATGTGTCTGGCCTTTAAGTCCACCCAGAGGAGGAATGAAACACTGTTGCAGTATCTCTCCCTGAAGGAAGAAAAACACTGAGGGTGGAAAAAGAGGGCAGGATGAGTTTCCCTTAGAGAGATATAAATAGTAGAGCTGTCCAGCACTGGGTTCTGCATCAGTTGGTATAAAATGTTGTAAGTGAATGATACATGCAGTTTACATCACAGTGTCTTTTTTAATAAAACTATTAATTTAGGATAAAACATATGTATCTATAGAAATATCATTTTAGAGTTTTTGAAAACCTCTTTTCCCTTTTTCCTATTGAGTCACATAACATAATTCATTGAAGGCATTTATGAGTATTCTATCTTTAATTGCAGCTAGGGAAGGAATTATCACAGTTTATTCCCATGCTAGACTCTCATTATAAGTATCTTGCTTAGAGTTTAAATCTTGTAATACTTTTTTTGGTCTAAATCCCTAGCTCTGTTCTTGGGGCGGGGATCTGCTTTATTTTCTTTTCTCCCTTAATATTTTCTTCAGTTGGCTGTTTTTGCTTCCTAAAGGAAAAAGAAAGACTGAGGTAGTTGAAACTCCAATATACAATTCCACTGATTATTTTATGCTAATGAATGAACCATCTAGTAATATAATATTTCACTTTTTGTGCCCTCCTGGTGGTAGCATAAGATAAATTCTAGAGTGTCTTTAATTAACTAAAGGAAGCAGAAAGAAATCTCTGTGGATTAATAATATTTATGGCCCTAAAATGAACAAAATAAAGGATAGGGGTAGGAGGGGGCACCTAAGCGGTAGACAAATCTTAGAAAGTTAATTAAAATGAAATTCATGCTTATTTTGGCATTTTCATCTACCTTTAATACTGATGGGTGGTAAATGGAAAATTTTAAACTTTATCTCAATCTTTCTCAGCCTGGTCAGTCTTAAACCAACTTGTCTATATATTTTATTCCTAACCTTTGGCAATGAAGAAACAGCATTAGACACCTTTAAAGGCTAATTTTTATTTTGTCTTGTTTCTCAAAATGACTATGTCTGTGTACCACAGATACATCAAACCATGGCCAAGGATAAAGGTGAATTCAGGGGAAAAGAATATTTCACTTAGCTCCTCTGCAGGTGGGGAGGGAAGAAGGAATGTGAGAATGCCAACAAAGAAGCTGGGTTGAAACTGAAGACATAGCAAGGACAAGTATTTGCCTTGGATCCATTCTCCTTGAACCACAGTAAAATAACCAGTGTATATATACAATTGAAATTATTATTGATACAACTCATTATGAGTCACTTAAGAGCAGAGATTTTTCTTAGTATTTTTGATGTTTTTATTTCTTTTTATTTGTATCTCCAACGCTTAGCATAATTTCTTGCTCATAATAGATGCTAAATAAATGTTTTTTGACTTGTTAACTTTTCAGTCACTTGACCCCCAACTACATATCTAAACAAAAACAACAACAATAAAAGTTAGCGCTTCATTCTAATGAACTTTACACTTTCTTTTGATGGCACCCTTATTTTTATAGATTTTCTTATTCTTTAGCCAGTGTTACCCTTGACTTCATCTCACATAGCCACTCTAAATCTTACCTTTTTTGTCTTGACATCATCTTTCATATCCACCCCCTAATCACCTTAGTTCAGGCTCTTATCTTTCTCTCTGGCTTTTTTGCAATAGCTTTCTAATTGTACTCCCTGTCTCAAGTTTCTCCCCATCCAAATCATCCTCTACACAGTAGCTAAAGTGATTTTCCATAAGCACAGATCACTAGATCTGATCATGTCACTCCCAACTTGAAAAATTCCAGTAACTCTTCATTGTCTCTAAAATAAAATATCAATTCCCCTGTTTAGCTTTTAAAGCCTTTTACAACTTGAGCCAACCCTATCTTTCCAGTCTCACTATAAATTACTTACCCTTTTATACTCTTCAATTCAGCCACACTGTTCTATCTGTTCCTCACATGTACCACTCCATCTGCAATCTCCATACCTTTGTACTAGTTGTCCTTAATACCTGAGACACTTTCCAACCTCAGTTCTGCCTCATAGTAGAAACCCAAGCCACTATTTCCTATAGGCACACATTATGTATGAAGTATTTCTTGATTTCTTAATTGGAAGTACATATACATATGCATTTGGAAACATACACACATAAACATATGTTATATTATTCAATATAATACAAGATCTTAAGAAATAGGAATTATTTCATTTTTGTCTTAGTTTCCCTAAATGAAAATTGAATGGCTGCCATAGTAATATTCCTATTAAGAAACACTTATATATGGAAATGTTGACTGGATATGACCAATGAAACATTCTGCATTTTATCTAAAAGTTAAAAGAATGCATTCTTTACCTAATAACTTTGATACCATTTATGTCATGTAAATGGTAAGAGCTTTTGAAGCACTCTCTAGAGAACGAAAAGGGTATTTCGTGTACTCAGTACCAACCTCCATCAATAACTGGAAAGATCTAGGCTTTTGCCTCAGAATTAGACTATTATGTGAAGTCTCACAGACTTTATTTTTAAACTCTTATATCACCCATGCCCTTTATTTAGTGGGAACTATATAAATGAATCCTCCAATTTCAAGTCAAATGAATCCTGGTCCCATATGCTAAAGTTTTGTGAGAAAGAAGGGTTGAGAGCAACTTAAATGAGCAGCTTCCTGGGCTTTCTCTAGGAATACTAGATTCTAAATCCACAGAACTCAATCTCTATAAGAGTTCATGCAATAGAAAGAGAAACACTTCTTGTTTTCAACTGCAATGCTTGACAAAGTATGTTCTTTCCTTTTGCTTTCAGCATTTCTTCTTCCTTCTCCCTTAATTGTCAACTCCCTGGTGACCATATGCTACCCTCACTCAAACTTATGTCTATGGCTTCTACCTAATTTTCCAAGGTAGGTGGAATGCTTTAGTAGAAAGAGTACTGGATTTGGAGCTAGAAGAAATTTGGGTTCAAATTCTACTTCTTAGACTAAAGTCATTTTAATCTCTCTGATCATCAGTTGCCCTCATATGTAAAATGGAAATAAATGTTTTGTTAGAACTTTATGAGGCTGTTGTGAAAATAAATGAAAGCTTGCATATAAAATATTTTAATAAGCTATGTAAATCTCAGGTATTTTTTATTCCTCTTTTAAACAACTTCCTGTCCTCTTCTAATATTTTGAAAGAAATAATCTTTGTAAGAAATGTACCAATATAAAACCCATTCAATCCATTCCCTTAGAGCTTTATGTGAACAAGTTAATTAATTTGGTATATTAACTGTTACTAATGGCTAATCAATCACAGGTAAACTCTTTGCATTTGAACAGGAATTTTTATTCTTTAACCTAATGTACTGACTTAATGGTGGGGATTTCAGGTACTACATAGTACACACAACAGGTCTGCTGAGGAAGTCATTTGGTGAAGGAAGACACAACAGACAAGGTGTTGTCTTTTCAGTCCTTCAACTCCACAAAGATATCTGACAAGTCCCACAATGCAGTTACCACTGTCCCTCAACTATGTCCCTCCATAGGCCCATGGTATAGCCTCTTTCCTAAATCTGATGGGAAATTGAGCATGTTTTACATACCTTAAAATATATAATTGATATCATATTTCTTGCCTTTTAAATGTGTAGGGGGGAAAAAGGAAGGTATTAACTTGTTTTTTTCAATGATTGTAAAATTTTAATGTGATGATTTTGTGTTTAAAATATTTTACTAGGAAGCTAGGTAACATGATGGAGTGTTGGAATTAGAGTTAATTCATATATATAACTGTTCTTATTATAATCATCACTATAATGACTAGAAATATACAGGTGATGATTCCACAACCAAGTATAAAATTGACTACTGTCAGTAGTTAGTAAATATAAGTATGACATTGATCATAATACAAAAGTAACTGAAACAGAAACTAAGATAATGATGGATTATTATCATAGACAAACAAGCATGTGCACATGCACTCACACACATGCACTACAGTGGATGAAGTTACGTTTTATTCTCTATGTTTCTACACAAGGCTCCTAGGTTGTCATGGAAAGAGAGGGAAATGAATGTGTGGAAATATATATCACCACAGCAAACTGTTTTTACATGTAATTAGGGGAAAATTAAATTAAATTTAAGAGAATGAAATGCTAAATTTAAAGAGTATACCTGCTCTTGGCAGGCCATGAAGACTGAAAAGAGTTTAAAATAGTTTCCTGCTCATTTTTTTATATTTCCCTAATACTTATCAAATTACTACCCCTCCCATTCAAAATATCATAACAATGCCAACTTTTCCTTAAAGATTATTAAGACTCTATGATATCCATCATCACTGGCTGACTAGTACTCTTCCTTCTAACCTAAATAAAAATTAAAAAACAAGGAAATAAAACAATGCATGATCATTGCATTAACTCAGAATATGAGCTTTTAGATGACACAGTTGTTTTCCTTCTGTATCCTACTACATTCTGATCATTGAATAAATTTTAAGAACCAATCCCTACCAAAGTGAATATTTAATGCAAGATAATTCTATCATTCATAAAGTCTCTTCTGGTCCGAAAAGAAGGATATATGATTCTCCCTCTTTCCAATACAAACCTTATACACATTAAACATTATAAAATTTCTAAATCTTTGCTTTGATCTTCTTATTCCTCCACTTGAAAGTCTTTAATGGCTTCCTACTGCCTCTCTGATCAAGCCTAATGTTTCATCCTAGCATAATTTTACTCTACATGACTTAACCAAATTATATATCTAGCTATATTAAAATGTTTTTAATTAATAATAATTTGAGAAATGAAAAAGAAAGTAATTCTGACACTCAACGTCATTCTTGGCATATTGACAAAGGTGAACAAAAATTGTAAATATTTATGGGAGAAGCACAGAGGAACACATTGATGAACTGCCAGTGGACCTGTGAATGAGTGCCAGCATTCTGTAAAATAATTTGGAATTATACACAAGAGTTACTAAATAGTGATTCTCTTTAACCAAGCTATACCAATGCTAAGCTTTCTACTTGAAAGACATCAGAGAAAGAAGAAAAGGTTCTCTCTGGGTATGTGTGTGTGTGTGTGTGTGTGTGTGTGTGAGAGAGAGAGAGAGACAGAGAGAGAGAGAGAGAGAGAGAGAGAGAGAGAGAGAGAGAGAGAGAGAGAGATCTTTTAATCTTGGCACAAAAACTGGAGAGAAATATCTATCAATTGGGGCATGGATTAACCAATTATGGTATATGAATGTGATAGGATCACCATTACGCTATAAGAAATAAGAAAAGAAATGATTTAAAAGAAATATGGACAGATTTCTATGAATAAACACAGAATGAAATAAGTTGTACTATAACATCAATATTAAAAAGTAAGTTTAAAAAGACTTTTATAAACTAAAGAATGAAATAAGTATAACCAATTATTTATAAGAATAATAAAGACAAATTTGAAAGCTAAAGAATTCTGCTCAATGTAATGACCATTCATGATTCCAGAGGACAAATGGTGAAACTTGTTATCTACCTCCTGAAAGAGAGAGGTGAGGCATGCAGGTTACAGAATGAAGTATACATATTTTGAATACATCTTTGAGGAAATTTGTTTTGATTGACTATGCATAATTATAATGGGGGATTTAATTTATTTTTCTTTTATTTTCCCAATAGGGTGGTGAATGAGAATGAAGAATTTTTTTTTCATTAAAAAGTTGTAGTTTAAATGTAAAAGATGATAAATTGTGCTAGGGAAGAATGGGGCTAGAGGAGATGGGAAGGAAAGAATACAAATAAAAATACATACATTATTAATTTAATTAATTAATACGTATATTATTTAAAACATATGTATGTATTTAAAAATAAGTGATTTTCCTCAAGGATTTTACATTGGGAAGAAAAGGTTAGAAATTAGGCGTGAGATAGGTGCATAGTAGTTGTATAATGTGTGCTTATTAAACTGAACTGAATGAGAACTTTTAAAAATATATACTGCCTCATGAGAAATTACCTTGAAAATAAAACTAAACAAAATGTTAGCCTTAATAAAACCCTTGTTAGGTTATTCATTTCCAAATTCAACCTTTTACCCATACGGGTAAAAGCATCTTTGTATTTTGAGATATTTTTAAATCAGTATTTGAGATGGAAGTAGAGATAAAAGTAAATATCAGCTCAACCATATCCAAAATTTCAAACTTGTTAAGGCTTGTTAGTCTTGCTAATTATAGTTATCAGAAATGTAAACATGAATTAAACTACACAGTATCTTTTCCTTCCTCTCTAAAGTTATTCTCCAAAGCCTGTTACCTTGATTTTTTTTTCCATTCTGAGCTTAAACATGCAAAGGGATAACAGTGCCACTATGTTATTTCCTTTAGAAGATGCTTTAATGAGGTAATAAATCTCCCTGCTATGAACATTTTCATGTTGTTTAACTTACACTTTCGTTTTTCTACTTTTATCTTATTACTCCTGGTTCTATCACCTTGAATCAAAGCAATGTCTTTCCCTTGCTGTTTTTTCAACCTTTCAAATACTTGTAGACAATGATGGAATTGGGGAGGATGCCAGCAAACACAGTTCCAGGACCTCCTTGCCCCACTAGCACGCAACTCATTTAACAGTATACAAATGATTTAACAGTGATACCTTCTGAGTTCCCACAGGAAATCATTTTCATTCCCACCACTGCTTGCAGATGGAGGTCATGTTTCCCTCTCTCCTTAGTCACTGCTCAGCCAAACTTAATATTTACATAATTCTCCCTGTAGTGCTAGGTAAACTTTATTTCGAGTGGGAGATGTTTGTAAGCATGTACTTCAAGAAAGACTTGTGGAATTTGGAGAAATATTTTAAGGACTCTTAAACTACAGGAGAAGTAAATCTGAACTAGTAACAATTATATCCACTGTCAATGAATCATAGAACATTTTAGTTGGAAGTAATGTTAGACATCAACTCATCCAGCCTCCTTATTTTACGTATGGAGAAACCAAGACCTATAGATTTAAAATGACAGTTTTCTCACCAGAAATAAGTTACCTAAAAAGGACTTGTAAGAATACATTTGCTTAGAGTCATGCAAATATAACCATAGTATCATAAATATAGAGTCAGAATATATGGAAAAAGAAAAAGGAAGGAGAAAACTGTTCTTTTATTCTCTCCCTCTCTGTATATGACTCCCTGTCTTTCTGTTTCTCTGTCTCTCTGTCCCTCTCTGTTCCTCTCTGACTCTCTCTCTACCTCTCTCTGTCTTTGTCTCTGTCTCTCTTTCTCTCTCTTTTTCTGTCTCTCCCTTTCTGTTTCTTTCCTTGTATACAGATAGATGAGATGATAGATAAATTTTAGCAATAGCCACCACAACAAAAGGTAAAGGGATGAGTGGCTATATCAAAAAAGGGTGACAAAAGAGACAAAATTTGTAGGAAAAAACCAACAATTGATTCAACAATAAAACCATTTTTATCAAATTACATGTCAAGAACAATGTACAAAGAAATATAAGAATCACAAGGATTAAACATGGAGGTGTGACAAAATAGTATACCTGTCAGATCTCTGGGAAAGGAAAGATTTTAAAACCAAGCAAGAGTTAGAGAAAATTACAAAATGTAAATTAAATGGTTTTGATTATATTAAGCTAAAAAGCTTTTGTACAAACAAAAACAATGTAGTCAAAATCAGAAGGGAAACAACAAATTGGGAAAAATCTTTATAACAAAAAACTCTGACAGGGGTCTAATTACTCAAATATACAAGGAGTTAAATCAATTGTATAAAAAATCAAGCCATTCCCCAATTGATAAATGGGCAAGAGACATGAATAGGCAATTTTCAGGTAAAGAAATCAAAGTATCAATAAGCACATGAGAAAGTGTTCTAAATCTCTAATAACTAGAGAAATGCAAATCAAAACAACTCTGAGGTATCACCTCACACCTAGCAGATTGGCTAAAATGAAAGAAGGGGAGAGTAATGAATGTTGGAGGGGATGTGGCAAAATTGGGACATTAATGCATTGCTGGTGGAGTTGTAAACTGATCCAACCATTCTGGCTGGCAATTTGGAGCTATGCTGAAAGGGCTATAAAGAATGCCTGCCCTTTGATCCAGCAATACCATTGTTGGGTTTGTACCTGAAAGAGATCATAAATAAACAGAATTGTACGAAAATATTTATAGCTGAGCTTTTTGTGGTGGCAAAGACCTGGAAAAGGAGGGTATGTCCTTCAATTGGGAAATGGCTGAACAAACTGTGGTATATGCTGGTGATGGAATACTATTGTGCTCAAAGGAATAATAAACTGGAGGAATTCCATGTGAACTGGAAAGGCCTCCAGGAACTGATGCAGAGTGAAAGGAGCAGAGCCAGAAGAACATTGTACACAGAGACTGATATACTGTGGTAAAATCAAATGTAATGGACTTCTGTACCAGCAGCAATGCAATGACCCAGGACAGCTCTGAGGGATTTATGGTAAAGAACGCTACCCACATTCAGAGGAAGGACTGAAGGAAAGGAAACATAAGAAAAACAACTGCTTGAACGCATGGGCTGAGGTGGACATGATTGGGAATGTAGACTTGAAACTACCACACCAATGCAACTAACAACAGTTTGGTAATAGGTCTTGATCAACGACACATGTTAAAAGCAGTGGAAATGTGCAACTGCCATGGGTGGGGGAAGAGCAGGGGGGGTGGGGTGAAGGAGAAAGTAGGAGCATGAATCATGTAACCATGTTAAAAATGAATATTAATAAATGTTTAAAAAAACATCGAGGTGTGAATTTGGATGAAGATAAATGAAGGTAGAAGTAAAAATAATATTTTTATTGAAAAATATTGCAGTCTCTTTTGAAAGAAAAGGAATACATGGTAATAGATTACATAACTGTCAAAAAAGTAAAATGGCAGTACTTCTAGAATTTGGATAATTGTTGGAGTTTTATTTTTGCTCAATTTTGATTTTTTAAAATGATAATTTTATTGAGATAAATTTATTGTGATAATTTTTATTATTTGTCTTAATAATTTCTCTGAGGAGAACATAACTCCAGAAGAAAGAGAATGAATGGTTCATTTTTCTATTAATATTGTCCATTTCCACATATTTCATAAAATGTCATACATATTTACTAAATAATTATTAATTGATTGATCAATTGATCCTTAAAAAAGATAAGAAATAAATGAGAGAAATGTTTTTGGAATCCAATTCTTACCCTTAAAAGGGTACTAGTAGGTAGTATAAAAAAGATGTGATCCTTGAAAGTAATTAACTATTCCATATTAAAATTGAAGGTAGAGAAAGAGTACAACAGTAGTAGAATGGATTTCAAAGAGTTCAAATAAATAAAATATAATATTTATAAGACCAAAAAGAAAAAATCCAAAAGGAACCCCCGAACATTGAAATTCTGAAGATGCTAAGATGAAGAATTCTGAATAGAAGAGTAACATGTGGTTGTTTTAAAAGAACAGTGTTCAGGATACTCATCAATTAATAGATCTTTAAAAAGAAAGATTTAAGATAGTGTGTGGGTAGGTAATGAATGATTAATGAAAATAATGGCATGCTTCTAGTACTAAGAGTGCTAAACATCAAAATGAGCTATGATTGACTGGTAAGGAAAGTTAAGAACAAAATGGGATTTTAAAAAGCTATGCTGTGAAAGAGAGGAGGCTAAAAGAAGTAATATTGCTACTTGCAATGAATGGTATGATTACTAATGATGAATAGAAAACAGAGCTATTCAACTTTTACTTTGTTTCTCATTTCTGCCAAGAAAAATGGTCTTTGAAACAGAACAAATGTGAATGAGTTAATACTCAAAGTAGACAGACAGAGAGAGAGACAGAGACAGGGAGAGACAGAGATAGAGAGAGACAGAGACAGAGAGAGGCACAGAGAGAGAGTAATAGGACATCTTAAGACATCTATCTTCCCTTGGTGAGTTCAAGACACAGGACTAAAGGAAGTAAATTTTAGGGTTCTGGAAGAATTGGCAGATAAAATTATTGAATTACTATCTATAAAAGATTTATGGAGATTGGAAGAGTACTACAGCATCGGAGTACTAAAGAGGGGTATCATTTTTTTTCTTAAAAAGAAAGATAATGGAATTTGCAAAATATTATCTATGGAAATTTCCATTTGATTCTTGACAGAATTCTAGAATATATTATTATTAAAGTGATGATTAATGAGAACCAGGAAAAATAAGTAATTATCACAGAATTAGAATGATTTTGTTGATATTGAGTCACATCAAATGGACATTATTTCCTTTTCTGGCAGTTACAACATTAGTAGACTGGATGAAGAAGGGGAGAAGTATAGCGATAGCTTACTTAAATTTTACCAAAGAGTTTGAGGCATGATCTTTCATTCTAGTGGTTTCTAGTAGAAAAGCCACAGAGATGGCAACTTGAAAATAATGTAGTAAGATGAATTGGCAATTGATTGAATGACCAGACCCAAAAAGTATGGTTTAATATCAATTTTTTAAAATTGTATTTAATTGATTAATTATGAAAATTTTCCATTATTACATGATTAATGTTCTTTCCTTTCCCTACTCCCATAGCCAATGAGTAATTCCACTGGGTTTTACATGTGTCATTGATCAAGACCCATTTCTATTTTATTGATATTTGCACTAGGGTGATCATTTAAAGTCTACATCCTCAATCGCATCCCCTCAACCCATGTGATCAAGCACTTGTTTTTCTTCTGTGTTTCTACTCCTGCAGTTCTTTCTCTAGAAGTGGATATTGTTCTTTCTCCTAGGTCCCTCAGGAATGTCTTGGATCATTGCATTGCTGCTAGTAGAGAAGTCCATTACATTTGATTGTGCCACAGTGTATCCATCTCTGTGTGTATGGTTCTCCTGGTTCTGCTCCTTTCACTCTGCATCAATTCCTGGAGGTTGTTCCAGTTTACATGGAATTCCTCCATTTTAATGTCAATTAGAAAGAAAATCTTTAGTGAAGTAAACTATAAGTTTGTATTTGTATAATTTGACTTTGTATAATTCAAGATTTGTTTTAAAAGTGAATTAAAGCTAGTTTACTTAGATAATATTTTGGGCAGCAGGATCAGGATTCAAAAAGATCTTTCCCAGCAGGCAGAGTTGGGTGGCTCAGTGGACTAAGAGCCAAACCTAGAAATGGAAGTCATAGATTTAAATACAGTCTCAGATACTTTCTAGCTGTGTGATCCTGGGCAAGAGGCTTTGTCTAGTGCTTGTAGGTGTTATTCCTGGATTCTAAGATAAAAGTTAAGGTTATGGTTTTTTTGAAGATATTTATAGGCTCTTATAACATAGGTCCAAAATTAACAAGATGAAATTTAATAAGGCTAAACATGAAGTTTTACACTTGGGGTTCAAAACATCAACATGAGTTCAAAATTGAGGAGATATAGTTAGACAACAGTTTATCTAAAAAAGAAGAACTGGGTAGATGGAACTAAAATGGATGCTTAATAGCACTGAAAGATGAAATTGGTTGGAGAATCCTTTCAAACAAAACTTTAAAAAGTGCCTCAAGATGACGGGAGTCAAAACACAAGATGGAGAGAAGGGACTCTTCAGTGGGAAACAACCTGAAAGACAGGCAGAGGCAGTTGATTTTCACAGGATATGAGGTAACTGGGAGTCAAACTGCAGAGAGAAGTATGGGCTAACCCCCAAAAACACACCTACTGCACCAGCTTCCAAGCCTGGCCATAGGCCAAATTTGGGATCCCAAGACCCTGTCTACACAAACAACAGAGAAGACACACACACACACACACACACACACACACACAAACACACACACACACACACACACACACACACACACACACCACTTGAAGTCCCAAGAACTGGCAACAGCCTGAAGTGAAGTCCTAACATCGATAGCTCTTGACCCTTTCAAGACTGCACTGCAGTGAAATACATAGGCCCAGATCAAAATAGCTCACAGTTCTAAGTCCTCCAAGGCCTCAGCAGAGGAGACAGAATCAGCAGCTTATAGAACTCCTGGTCCAGAGACAAAAAAGAGGCTACGAAAATGAGCAAAGAGCAGATGAAACAACTAACCACAGAAAATTTCTGTGGAGACAAAGAGCAAGGCACGGATTCAGTAGGGGATGATAAAATCCAGGCAATCATGTACAAAATTTCAAAAAAAGGGGCAGGGGGAGGAATTGGTATCAAGTGCAGTAAGAGCTCAAAAAGGAACTCAAAATCAAATAAGAGAGGTGGAAGCAAAATGGAAAAAAGAAATGAAAGTACTGCAAAAGAATATAACAACTTAAAAAGCAAAATTCGTCGACTGGAAAAAGAAACACAAAATCCAAAGGAAAAAAGAGTCCCATGAAAAGTAGAATGGACCAAATGAAAAAGAAGGATCAAAAGGTCATGGAAGAAAATCATTCATTAATAATTAAACTGGTAAAAAATAAGTTAATAACTTCATGAGACATCAAGAAAAAATAAAATGAAATTTAAAATGAAAAATAGAAGAAAATATGAAATATCTTAATGAAAAACAACTGACATGGAATAACAGATCAAGAAAAGAAAAATTTAAGAATCATTGGACTACCGGAAAATCATGATAAAAAAGGCCTAAATATTATATTATAAGAAATTATCAAAGAAAACTGCCATGATATCATTAAGCAAGAGGGTAAAGTAGAAATTGAAAGTTTCCATAAATCACCTTCTAAAATAAATACCCATATTACAACTTCTAGGAATGTTATATCAAAGTTCAAGAGCTCCCAGAAAAAGGAGAACATACTGTAATCAGTCAGAAAGAAATAATTCAAATATCATGAAGTCCCAGTCAGGATTACAAAGGATCTGACTAGAAGGCTTGGAATACGACATTACAGAAGGATATGGAACTGGATTTACAACCAAGAATCACCTACTAGACAAAATTGTTCATATTGTTTTAGAGGAAAATATTGTCATTTAATAAAAAAATTCCCAAGTATTCCTGAGGAAAAGACCAGATTTAAATAGAAAATTTGTTGTCCAAATACAAAATTTAAGAGAAGCATAGAAATGTAAAATAAAAAAGATAAAAAATTTAAGGGCCTCAATAATGTTAAATTGTTGATATTCATATGGGAAAAATATTTTGGCTCTTAAAATGTCTTTATCATTATCATTGAAGTTAGAAAAATTATACATAGAGGGTTTGGTAGTAAGTGTTTAGAATAATATGCAAAAATAAATCAAGGGATGAAAAGAGAATTGCACTAAGAGAAATTGGAAGAGAGAAGTAAAATGGGATAAATTGTATCACATAAAGAGGCATAGGGGGAAAACTATTACAGTTTTATTCATTAGAATTGGCTCAGAAAGAGAATAACAACCAGATACATTCGGGTACAGAATCCTATCTTACCTTAAAGAGACGTAGAAGAGGAATGGAAAAGGAGGTGGTAAGGAGGGGAGTAATATAAGGAAGAGAGAAGTTGGGGGTAATTAAAAGCAAAACAAACAAAGAAACTGGTGTTGAGGCATAGAATGGAAAGAGAAATGGCAGGATTAAAAGAGGAAAACAAGATAGAGGTGAATACACATATGGTAATCATAACAATAGATGTAAATCAGATGAACTCACCTATAAAATGGAAGTAGGCATCACTATGAATTAAAACTCAGAATCCTGCAATGTTTTCTTTACAAGAAACCCATTTGAAGCAGGTAGGCAAACAAAAAATAAAGGTCAGACTAGTAGGATAGTAGGATCTATTGGGCTTCAAATGAGATTTTAAAAAGGCAGAAGTAGCAATCATGATCTCAGACAAAGCTAAAGCAAAAATAGACCTGATTAAAAGAGATAGGCAAGGTAATTACATCTTGATAAAAGGTAGTATGGAAAATGAAGTAATATCAGTACTTAATGTATATGCGTCAAATAGTATAGCATCCAGATTTTTAAAAGAGAAACTAAAGGAGATCAAGGAGGAAATAAAAAAAAATAATAGTGGGGACCTCAGCCTTCCCCCATCAAAACTAGGTAGATATCACCAAAAATAAATAAGAAAGAAGTAAAGGAAGTGAATGGAATTATAGAAAAGTTAGGTTTAATAGATATCTGGAAAAAATAAATAGGAATATAAAAGAATATATTTCTTTTCAGCAACAAAAGGTGCATAAGCAAAACTTAACCATGTACTAAGGCATAAAGAATATACAACCAAATGCAGAAAGCCAAAATAATAAATGTAACTTTTTCAGATAATTATGCAATAAAAAATTTAATCAGTAAGCATTCATGTAAAAGCAAACTAAAAATCAAATGGAAACTATATAATCAAATGCTTCAGAACAGATAAGTCAAAGAACAAATAATAGAACCAATTACTGATTACATTAAAGAGAATGACAATGAAGAGATAACATATCAAAATTTATGGGATACAATCAAAGCAGTAATCAGGGTTCCCTGGAATGCTTACATCAATAAAATAGAGAAAAGAACAGATCAATGAATTGGGCATGCGACTATAGAAAGAAAAGCTAGAAAAAGAATTAATAAGAAATCCACAATGGAGTACTAAATTGGTATTACTAAAGATCAAAGGAGAAATTAATAAAATTAAAAGTAAAAAACAAACTATTGAACTAATAATAAGACTAAGATCAAATTACCAGTATCAAAAATAAAAAGGTTGATTTCACCTCCAATGAAAAGGAAATTAAAGCAATAATTAGAAGCTATTTTGTCCAATTCTGTGATAATAAATCTGATAATCTAGGTGAAATGGATGAATATTTACATAAATATAAATTACCTAAATTAACAAAAAAGAAAATAGAATACTTAAATGATCACATCTCAAAAAAAGAAATTGAACAAGTCATCAATGAATTCTCTTAGAAAAAAATCCCCAGGACCAGATGGATTCACAAGTGAATTCTATCAAAGATTTAAGGAACAATTAATTTCAATATTATATAACCTCCTTGAAAAAAATTAGCAAAAAAGGAGTCCTACAAAATTCTTTTTATGACAAAAGTATAGGGTTGATACCTAAGCCAGGAAGACTAAAAAGAAAGAAAAAAAATTCAGACCAATTCCATTAATGGACATTGCTGCAAAAATTTTAAAATACTAACAAAGAGACTACAATGATGTATCACAAGGATTATTCAGTATGACCAGGTGGGAATATATCAGGAATGCAAGGCTGGTATAATATTAGGAAAACTATAAGCATAATTGATAGTACCAATAATAAAACTAAAAGAAATCACATGATTTCTCTCAATAGGCGCAGAAAAAGCCTCTGACAAAATACAACACCTATTCCTATTAAAAAACATTAGAAAGGGGTCAGCTGGGTAGCTAAGTGGATTGAGAGTCAGGCCTAGAGATGGGAGGTCCTAGGTTCAAATATGGCCTCAGACACTTCCCAGTTGTGTGACCCTGGGCAAGTCACTTGACCCCCATTGCCTACCCTTATCACTCTTCTTCCTTGGAGCCAATACAAAGTATTGACTTCAAGACAGAAGATAAGGGTTTAAAAAAACACTAGAAAGTATAGGGATAAAAGGACCTTTACTTGTAATAATAAGTACTTTTTATTTAAAATCATCAGCAAGTATCATCTGCAATGGGAATAAGTTGCAAGCCTTCTCAATAACATCAGAAGCAAAGATGCCCATTATCACCACTATAAATTAATTTTGTACAAGAAATGCAAGCTTTAGCAATAAGAGAAGAAAAATAAATTGCAGGAATTAAAGTAGGCTATGAGGAAACTAAATTATCACTCTTTGCAGATGATAAGATTATATATTCACAGAATCCTAGAAAATCAACTGAAAAACTGGTTGAAATAATAGCTTTACAAAGTTATAAATAATACTATAAAATTTGAAATAATAACTTTATAAAGTTTGAAATAACTTGAGCAAAGTTGCAGGATTCAAAATATATCCACATACATCATTAGTTTTTTATATTTTTTCAATAAAGCCTAGCAGTAAGAGTTCAAAAGAGAACTTCTATTTAAAAATCACACTACATAAGACAAAATACTTGTGACTGTTTTTGTCAAGACAAATGCAGGAATTATATGAATACAATTACAAAATGCTTTACATACAAATAAGGTTAGATCTAAACAATTAGAAAAACATTAATTGCTCATGGGTAGATCTAGCTAATATAATATAAATGATAGTCCTACCTAAATTTATTTTCTTATTCAGTACAATACAAATCAAACTACCAAAAAAATATTTTGTAGAACTAGAAAAATAATAATGAAATTCATCTGGAAGAACAAAAAATCAAGAATATTAAGGAAACTAATGATAAAAATGTAAAGAATGGTACCATTCTAGAGGTACCAGATCTGAAACTCTACTATAAAATAGTAATCATCAAAACAATATGGCTGGTTAAAAATAGAAGGGTGGATTAATGGGATAGATTAGGGATAAATGACTTCAACAATCTAGTGTTTCATAAGCCAAAATATTCCAACTTTGGGAATAAAAACTCATTATTTTACATTTTTGACACTATTTGACAAACTCACTATTTGGGAAAATTGGAAAAGATTATGGGAAAAATTAGGTTTAGATCAATACCTCACAACCTATATCAAGATAAGGTCAAAATGCATATATGATTTAAACATCAAGAAGGATACCATAAGTAAATTAGGGGTATATAAAGTAGTTTACCTGTAAAATCTATGAAAAGAGAAGAATTTAGGACTAAGCAAGAAGGAACATTACAAGTTGTAAAATGAATAATGTTGATGATATGAAAATTTTGAAAGTTCTTATACAAACAAAACCAATACAACCAATATTAAAACAGAAACAATAAACAGAGTAAAAAATTTTATAACAAAATTTTCTGATGAAGATCCCATTTCTCAACTATATAAGGAACTAAGTCAAATGTATAAGAATACAAATCATTCTCCAAATGACAAATGGTCAAAAGATATGAATAGGTAGTTTTCAGATGAAGAAATAGATGCTATCAATAATCATATGAAAAATTGTTCTAAATTACTCTTGATTTGTGAAATGCAAATTAAAACAATTCAGAAATGCCACCTTATACCTACAAGATTTGCCAATATCAGAGTAAAGGAAAATAATAAATATTGGAGGGGATTTGGCAAAATTGGAAAACTAATGCATTGCCAGTGGATTTGTAAACTGATCCAAGGATTCTGGAGGCCAATTTGGAATTATACCCAAAGGACTATTAAAGAATGCATAATGAGGGGGCAGCTGGGTGGCTCAGTGGATTGAGAGCCAGGCCTAGAGATGGGAGGTCCTAGGTTCAAATCTGACACTTCCCAGCTGTGTGTCCCTTGGGCAAGTCACTTAACCCCCATTGCCTAGCCCTTACCACTTTTCTGCCTTGGAGCCAATACATATTGGCAGAAAATAAGGTTTTTTTTTTATTTAAAAAAATGTATAATCCTTGATCAAGTAATACCACTAGTAGGTCTGTATTCCAAAGAGATAAAAAGGGAAAGAATTTGATTGTACAAAAATATTTATAGCTGCTCTTTTTATGGTAGTAAAAAATTGGAAACTAAAGGGATGTCCCACAACTGGCAAATGGCTAAACAATTTTGGGTATATAATGGTGATGGGATGCTATTTATAAAGAATGATGAACAGAAAGATTTCAGAAAGAACTGGAAAGACCTACATGTGAAATAAATGAAATAAACAGAACCAGGAAAACATTGTACACCGTAATAGCAACATTGTGGAATATAAAAATGTGATAGGCTTAGTTACTATCAGCAATGTGGTTATCTAGAACAATTCTGAGCAACTAATGAAAAAGAATGCTTTCCACCCCTTGAGAAAGAATACTTGGAGTAGGAATGAAGGTAAAAACATATTATTTATCACTTCTTTATTTGGGTATATCTTTGGGGGTTAGGGTTTTATAAGACTATTCACTTACAAAAATGAATAATATGGAAATATGTTTTGTATGACAATACTTGTATAACCAAATTGAATTGCTTGCCAGCTCTAGGATGGAGGGAAGGAAGAAGAGAGGGAGATAGTTTGGATCATAATACTTCAGAAAGCATATGTGGAAAATTATTGTTACATGTAATTTGTAACAAATAAATTTTAAAAATGTACATCTACAAAAAAAGTTCTAGGAAAGGATTATTGACTGCAAGTCCCATAGTGAGTAACAATTGACATGATCATAATTCCCCTACAAACAAATACAATATTTTCTTCACTAAGAAAACTATCAATGCTAGATATGAGGACAATATTGTCTTTTGTAATATAGGATTTTAGCATTGCTATGTTGGTTTAGGGCAAACCTGTCAGTTACCCTGGATGGAATGTTGAGGAGGGAATGAGGCAGATAACAACTGGCAGTTGAACTGAGAGTATAAAAAGCCCTGGAAACCCAGAGCTCGGTTCTTCCCTGACCTGACTTCGACCTGTCCACTCATCTACCCCTTCCCTGGGCCAGGTGGCAAAGGGTGGTGGGATTGGAAGAGGGTGGCGGGAGTGAGAACGTGGGAAATTAGGATTAATATTCTACCCTCTTCATCCTTTATCTGGAGTATTTTGTTTAGTTTGAGGTACCACGACTTTAGGAAGAACATTGATTCACAGAAGAGAGCAACAAGTATGGGAAAGGTTCTTCTGATCATGCCATGACAGGATGGGAAATTTTTAGCCTGGAAAAAAGAAAATATGAGATAACTATTAACTCTCCTGAAGTATTAAAAGAATTGTAACATGAAAGGGATATTAAACTCTTACAACTTAAAGATGTTAGTAGAGTAGAAAACAAGGCACAGTGGGTGGCACAGAAGCAAAATGTAAAGATAAGCTTCCTCACACTGATGCCATGCAAATATGGAGTGAGTAGCCTCATCTGGCTGTGAGTAGGTTCCCCCTCATTATAGACTCTTAAGCAAAAGCTAAATGGCCACTGGATCCCTTAGGCACCTTACAATTCTGAGACACCATTATTCTATGATGTGATTTGCTCAAGATTACACAGGTCCTAATAGGCAGAGATAGGATCCAAAGACAAATCAGGTTTCACCTTTGTTTTTGTCCAATTGACAAGAACTATTAGTAACTGCAACCATGGAAACAACATAATATAGAAGAGAATACACTAGGATTTGGAGAAGAGCACCTCTGCTAAACTCTTACTCCATCATCTACTAGCCTTGTGTAACTTTACACAAGTTACTCAGATCACTCTTACTCAACCGCAGTTTCCCCATTTATGATTATTGTACCTATCACAGTGCTATTTATTGTAAGGGAAGCTCTTGGTAAAAACATTAAAGTTTCATAGAAAATTGAGCTGCTATTATAATGTAGTCTATCATATGAAAATCACAAAGGATCATATTAGAGTCTACTTGTCTTATCAATCAAATATAAATTGAAGCTCAGTGAAATGTTTACAATGACAGCAAGGAAAAGCCATTAAAAATAATACTGCATTACTTTTCATTGATTGGAAGTGAATTAAGCCTTTCTACAAATGCTATAAAATTTCTATTGAATTTAACACCATTTGGAGCTATGTGGTCGTTTCTTTTGAATAATAATTTAAAAATCACTTTGGCAGCTTATTCATAGAAAGAGCCCTGACCTGGGAGTAAGAAGCTCTCAGTTCTAGTCTAGTCCTGGTTCATTCACTAACTAACTTTATGACCTTTAGATGCTGTTTAACTCTCCAAGACCTGCTTTTTCATTTAAAAATGAGGGGGGGTGAGAATAGTTGATCTCTAAGGTATCATCGGCTGAATAAAAGTCAAACTAAAGAATATAAGAGATGTCAGAGACCCTAACGAGTATCTACTTCAATACATACCTGAATATTAATGGCATCTACACGAGGCTTAAAAAGTGATCATTTATTTAGTTTTTATTTAAAGATAACTGGGGTGATGGGAGAGAAGAGAGCAGTGGCATAATAGAATCACTATAGAAACATTATCTATCAGATAGAAAGCAATTTAGAGGTCATCTAATCCAGTCTTATTATTTTAAATATGAGGAAACTGAGGCCCAGAGAGTTTGTTTAAACTACCCTCACACAAGGTAATTCATGTTCAAAAGGAGAATTTGAATCCAAACCTTCTGACTCTACAGTCAAGGTCCTTCCCACTATGCCTTTTAGCCTCCCAAAGACCATTCTACTTTTAGATAGCTATATCTTTCAGAGGCAGCTAGATGGCTCAGTGGCTATATTGTTGGCTTACAGTCAGGAAGACCTAAGTTCAAATTTGGCATCAGACACTTACTAACTATGTATGACCCTGGGCATACACAACTTAACTTCTCTTCATTTTAATACGCTGAGGAAGGAAATGGCAAACCACTCCAGTATCTTAAAAAAAAAAATAACAACTCACGTTGGATCACAAATTGTTTGACATGACTAAACAAAAACAATTTTAAGACAATTGTATTTGTTTTCTTTACATCAAACCAAAATTTGTTTCTATTTACATCTCATAAGTTAGTCTGATTCTACCTTCTGGGGCTAAGCAAAAGTCAAGTCTATTTTCCAAATGAGAGTCCTCCAAATATGTGAATATCATGTATTCTCATAAATTTCTCTTTCTCCATGTGAAGTATTCCCCATTCTTTCACCTGGCCCCATATATGCTGTATTAAGCAATATAGTTTTAATTTCTGATTTTGGCTCTATAACGCCCTCAAAGTTTTTCAGCATTTAAGGATGTTTGAGAAACCAAACTGTTATTCATCTACCTCTTAATTAGTCCTGATTTTTAGGTGGTTCTTATTTCTGTTTCTAGAAATAGATATTCACATATATTTTGTTGATACCTCAAGACAAGTATCAGGCCAGGATGCCTTACCAAATGACTGGTTATCAAATGACTGGCCTGTAAAGGCCAGTCATTTGATAACCAGTATATATA
>NC_058132.1:261368860-261401989 GCF_016433145.1 Gracilinanus agilis | reverse complement strand
ATATATATATATATAGCCCAGTGATATAGCCAGTGTCACTTCCCAGAGGTCCTTCCTATGAAACTCCAGGCCATTCCTTCTCTAAACCCTACATCAGCATCTATTTACATGAAATCAAGTCACTCTGTCTTAGTAAGCCCTACCCTGAAAGTCCTGGGGGGAAAGTATAACAAAAACAAAGCTAGCTATTGTGGTCTGATTTCTTTAAGCAGCCTCTGTGCCCATTCCACTAGAGAAGTGAACTAAAGCCACTCCTGTCATTGAGATACTAGGAAGGAAATGAACAAACAAACAAACAAACATTCTCCAAATAGCTCAGTGGAGTGAGAGTCAGGCCTAGAGACAGGAGGTCCTAGGTTCAAACCCGGCCTCAGCCACTTCCCAGCTGTGTGACCCTGGGCAAGTCACTTGTTGACCCCCATTGCCCACCCTTACCAATCTTCCACCTATAGACAATACACCGAAGTACAAGGGTTTAAAAAAAAAAGAGTATTGTCAGGGGGGGCAGCTGGGTAGCTCAGTGGATTGAGAGTCAGGCCTTGAGACGGGAGGTGCTAGAGTCAAATCCGGCCTCAGACACTTCCCAGCTGTGTGACCCTGGGCAAGTCACTTAACCCCCCATTGCCCACCATTACCACTCTTCCACCAAGGAGCCAATACACAGAAGGGTTTAAAATTTTAAAAAAGAGTATTGTCAGGGGCAATAAATGTAAAAAAAAAAACAATTTTTTTCCAGTACCCCTATTAGCTTTTCCACTTTCTATGCAAAAATGATTTCTCTCAATATTTTAATTTCACCTGGGCTGAGTGACTGACATCTAAGCAGATAGTTGTCAGCAAAGTGATGCTTGCATACAGTCTGTGATTAAAAATTAGGACATAGATATGTATGATTAGATATAAACTTTTTGCTTTTTTTACTTTATTCCTGAGAATATGATGATGATAATCCATTCATGTAATGGTCATATGGTTTAATATAGGTAATAGCTGAATAAACATTGTAATGTTCATTTGAGAGCTGATAATAAAGTGAGTCCAAATGAACATAGATATGATCTTAAAATCATTACTCAGCTTTCTTAATAACTTTTAAAACACCTTGAAGCATATATGTCAGCTGCCTAAGTGGAAAGAAGAGTAATTAGAACCACAGAAATTATTAGTCAGTAGATATTAAGGTCAAAGTACAGTCACCAAAAATAGAGATATTTTACATTTCACATTGTCTAATCGATACATAACTCTGTCCACTTGAAAAGCGGTAGAGATAAGAGGAAGTAGATATGAGTAAAGTACTCTACACATAAATAAAAATTGAGGCAGTAGAGATTTAATTCCTATAATTTCATGTCTTTCTGACTAAAAAAGTTTGATAAATATATGCAGAACAAGGATTCCTAAGTGTTTAATTTTTAATGAAGAGAATATTGCATGCTTTAAATTTCAAAATCATCACCGCCACCACTGTCATCATCATCATCATCATCATCATCATCATCATCATCGATCTTTCTTCAAAGATATTAAACTGTTACTCGTCAATGTAAAAATTCTATATAAACACCAGATAAAACTAGATACATATGGCTATAATATTGAATCCGAAGGCCACAGTGAACCAATGGAAGAAGATGACTCCTATAGACCTGTAGCTATCCTCAGACATGACACTTTAAGCATCAAGATATTAAGAAAAATTCTTTGACCGAAAGTCATAGGATTTCTGGTTTCCTGAAATCAAAGTTAAATGTGAAGAACTTTAAAGCAATAATACCAATGCAATTCTAATCTTCATGTGTACCTCCACCTGTACACATTTGAAAAGTATTCTCAACAAGGCTTAGAAAATATTAATAAAACATAGTCTATTTCCCTAATTCTACTAAAGAAAGATGAATACTTCTATATCAAATATGAAAAAAGGATTGATAGTCCTTAGATAATATGATAGGACAAGGACTTATCAAACTATTTTGGTCTAAGTAAACATTGTTTCAATGAGCCCTTGGTTTTGTCAAAATGTAACAAAAAGTGTTTTACCTCTTAGTGGAACCTATGAAATGACATGTAAAAGAATGGAATCAAGAGGTTATTCGTAAATGATAGCTTTATGAACTCTCAAGGAGTCAGTGAACAAATGGCTGTCATGAGTATTTACTTTTAGAAATGAAGAGGTTTAAAGGGAGCAATTCAAGAAATAAATACTCAGAAGGAAAACTAGGGTTTTCCTTAAGAAATCTCAATTAATGATCATTATAGATTATGCAAAAGAATTAAGACTAGGTAACATACCATTTTAGGCTGTAAAATATTAGCACCTACAAAATATCTAGAAAGATATGTAACTATGTACAGGATTATCCATCAGAAGCTTGATATATTTCAAGTTTGAAGATGACAAGTACTCACACTACAAATACAGACTTCAAAATGTCCCAGAGAACTCAACCAAAAAACAACTGTAACAAGATCATTATCTCATACTGAACTGTTACACACAATCACCCAAACATAACATTAATTCATAAAGCATTAAGAAAAGCATAAGTATATGTCACTATAAACTACATGGAACAAAAGATCTCAAATTATAGTTATATGGCCATGGAGTTCAAAATCCTGTGGGAATAGGAAAAGACACATATTATCCCTGTTGATCTGTCTGGTAGTAGAGTTGTACTGAGTATGTTTTCTTTGAATTTATATCCTAATAATTTCATTCAACCACAAATATATATATGTACTTATATATTCATTTGCACAATGGTCTGCAAGAAATTCAATATAGAGAAATAATAGATAGTGACTTATCCTAGTATTGTGTTAGTCTTAAGTCCACTGAAAAGGAATGAGGGCAATGATGATGATGACGATGATGGTGGAGAGAATGATGATAGTGATGATATTACAGGTACATGCTTTTGAATTAGACAGTTTAAGACACTCCACTCTAAAGTTGGAATTAATGAAAAAACGTTGCTATCGCCTCTCACTAAATACCATTTTTTTTATGGTGCAGAGTAGCTCTAAACCATGGCATCATATACTCTTTACACTGAATAAGTAGGCTCATATTCTCATAAGAATATCAGAGAATGGTGACTGGGTTCATCATCATCTAAACATAGGATTCACTATATGCTATATTGTAGTGGACATGAGACAATATTCCTTTCCAGTATTTCCCTGCCCCTGCCACATCATTTGAGCTAGTTATATTATCCCCTGAGAGGTAACAAAAGTGTCCCTAGACTTGACTGTCCTAAGGAGCTAAGGTTCAAGCTTTGCCACTCTTGACATAACTTATGACTCTGGTCATACTGATATGGTTTTCTGCTTACTTAGAGTTTAGAAGGGCGCACTCAAATGGAGCTTTTCAGACTTGGGTAAATGTGTCTAGACTGTAAAAGTCATCATAATCTACCCTGTTGATCAGACACATTTCCATATGAAGACAAGAGAAGGCATTATCAACTCAAGTGGCAAGCCATAATATTCTTTTAAAATATCCTTTCTATGTTACATCCAAGTACCTCTTTTACGTAACTAGATGGTTCGGTGGATAGAATGATGGGTCTGAACTCAAGGAACACGAATTCAAATCTAAATTCAGACACTTATTAGCTATGTGACCCTGGGAAAGTCACTTAACCAGTGTTGGTCTCAGTTTCTAGAATTATAAAATGAGAATATTAATAAAAAAAACTACCTCCAAGAGATGTTGTGAGAATAAAATGAGTTAATTTTTCTAAATCTTTTAGTGTATTGCTTGATCCAGTATAGGCACTTAATAAATGCTTTTCCTCTTCTCTTCCTCTTAACTTGTGAATGTTCACTTCCCTTTCTTTGGCCTATGAGTGCCTTAATTCATTCTAACACTGAACTTAAACTAAATGGATAATAAACTAAGTCAGGTCTACCATTATAATCCTCTTAATTAAGGATGATATAACTATTTCTCCTTGGTGATATTACATTTTGCCAATCTAAGCATATGCCTTTGAAAGATCAGAAAGGTATGATCTCTTGTGATTCTCAATCTGGCTGTGATTGGCAAATTGATTATGCTGGTCCTCTTCCACCATCACAGGGCAAGAGGTTTTCCTTCATTACAAATAATTCATGAAGGTTCTCAGTCATGATCATTTTATTCACTGCTTAACTCAATCTCTGGATTTCACCTCTTTGCAAATAACCTTGTCCCACAAGATTATTCTGCCTTGAGACGTATTCTCCTCTCCCCATTTTACCAATGATCTCTTTATATTTATCTTTTCCTATTAGAATATAAGCTCCTTGAGAGTAAAAGCTGCTTTTTTCTTTTCTTGATTTTTTAAAATCTAAAACTCATGTGTTTATCAGCTTGTGCTAATTCTGGAGGAAGGGCATAATTTTAATTTTGTATCCTTTTAACTTTTAAAAATCACTTATTGAGTGAGTAAAGGTGTTTTAATTATAGTTTTTATCCACATTGCTTCGCTTTTAAAATTTGTAACTGCTACATTTGTCTAATTTGAAAATTTCAATGACTTTCTCAAGATGACCCAGACAGTATGTGTGAGATGCAGGAATTAAACAGGTCATCCTGGCTCTGAAGACAATTTTCTAGCTATTATTCCATTCTTCATTTCAATAGATCGTGGTAAAAACAAAAGTAATAAAAAATCACTATTATGTATAAAGATGCAAAAAACTTTGACAGAATACAATATTTCTCTATTTTAAAAAAGTTAAAAATGAATAGGAACAGATGGAACAATAATAATGGAGATCCTATGCTTTTTTAATTAAATCAATAAATTAGAGGGACAAAGTATGTGTCAGCAAGACCCACATGTCTGTTTAACCAACCAATCAATTAAAGAAATATTGTTCAGTGCTCAGCACTATATAACTCTTTATGTGTCATGGACCAGAGCACATCAACACTATCCAAGGGGTTTTCTTGATGAAGTCACTGGAATGGTTGGCCAATTTCTTCTCCAGTATATTAAGGTAAACAAGTTTAAAAACTTACCCTGGGTTACACAGCTAGTAAGTTTCTTGAGGCCAAATTTAAACTCAGATCTTCCTGACTTTTGGTCTAGCTTTCTATTCATTGACCACTTATCTGCCTTCTAGACAAAAAGTGGTTAAGTGACTTGCCCAGGGTCACACAGCTAGTAAGTGTCTGAGACTGTATTTTGATTCAAGTCTTCCTTATTTCATGTCTAGCACTCTACCCATAATGCTACCTATCTATCTGAAATTAACTCTAATTCCTATCAACCAATAATCAGTGAGGAAGGGGAAATACCTGGGGGTTTCTGATGGATAGTACTAGAAAGTTACTTCAACCCCTCAGCGTTACCCCAAGAATTCTAAAAAGAGGGATAATCGAAGATTTGATTCTCTTATATGAATGGTATTTGGGATAGTGAGTGCAGAGGCTTAGCTATACAAGTATTATTTGGTTTAATGCCACTTCTTACTTCTTATATTTTTAAAGAGATTAATACAATATTATTTCAAAAGTGGTAAGTATCTCAGCTACTACTACATGTTTACTAAGTAATAGACCAGGTAGCCATTGTCTATAGATGGTATAGTTCCCCTCTCAGCTATGCTTCTGACTCCCCTTGGGCTTTGCCACTATGACTCAAATATCTCTTATCCTGAAGCTTCCCTCAGCATGGGGGTCTTCTAATCCTGGAATGTTCTTCCTTGACATTGATCCCCACTCTTCTATTGACGAGTTCTTTGGGGGGCTTCCATTTGATGGATGGGTACAGTTACTTCTTGATTGGATTAAATTTTGCCACCATCCTATGTGCAAGTATCTTCTCAAATCCTATTGTCAATCTGTGCTTTTCATCTCATTTTTATATGTTCTTTCTCCAGTATAATGTTTGTTCCATAATGGCAGGTGATATCTTTATTTTTGCTTGTTTATGTCTCCCTTAAACTTAGTGCAGTACCTGGCCCATAGTAAGTGCTTAATAAGTTAAATGCCTATTGCTTACCTTTTTTGCCTATCTATTTAAGGATTCACAAATTGATTTGTGGACCTCTACAGGACCTTCACGGCAAAATTAGTGGTTGAGAGTTTAACACTTCTTAATTTTGTGGTACTATATTTGGGCTGAGAAGAGTCAATGCACAGAGTATAGCAAAGGTAGTCTGGACATATTTTAAGTACTATCTCAATCTGAAAATAAAGGAATTGGATGTGTTTATTCACTGATGTCTCTTTCTCTTTTAATGATCTGAGGAAAGCACTTTTGACTATATTCTAAAATGATATTAATAAACTTATCCTGTGGACTGACATACCCCTTTGGTACTATGTTTCCTTAATATTATAGAGATTGCCACAATCCCTCGAATACTGTTTCATTTCATATTCAAATCCAATTTCCTTCACATTTTAAAATTATAAGCATAGATAAAATAAAATGAATAGCAAGCTACAACACAGTAAATCTGATTTATTTAAAACAAGAAAGTATAAAAAAAAAGCAATGATTCTATTCTATACAAGTTATCAGGAATGAAGAGAGGGAATTTTTCTGATTCATCTGAAATGAAATTACTAAAGAATATGTCATTTAGGACATATCCCAACCTGACACATTTCTTGAAGATTTGTAAGACATGATTTTATTTAGGAAAATATAGGGTTGGAGGAAAAAGGGCACACGTAGAAGAGAAAATAAAGTATGACAGTAACCATTAGAATGAAAACATAGTGCTCCAATCATGATACAATTTGTGACATTCTAGAATCCCTTCTCAGCATTTCCAAATGCATGTTGTATTAGTGACTCAAGTGCCTGGTAAAGAAGAGATAATGAGATATTTCATCTCATCAATATACTATTCCTTCCAAAGATGCAGAAAGCAGCTCATCAGTGACTGCTGATCCTCAGTAATTCTTGCCCATGTTTTCTTATAAATTTGTTACAGGAAGTTTTCCCTACATTGCTTCCTCTATAGTTCTTGTATGGTTAGCAGTGAAGCATGAGAGCTGCCCATCAATTACCCTTCACTCTTGCTGTATGAAGATTTTTTCCCAGTCATATTTTTTTTGGATACCATCTTTACATCACTACTTCTCCTATTCAGTCTCTCATTTGTTATGTTTCAGCCTACTCATGACTTAGAGGCTCTCCTTTGCCCTTTGTTCAAGCTTTAACTTCTATTCTTTGGAGGATGATATTTCATGATTTTCAGTCATACAAAATCATCAGAATATATTCTCAAAAGATGAGTTGTGTTAATTCAAATAATTCCTAATATGATACAAAAAGGTGAAATCCACTATCTGATATTAGTTTAGACCAGTATCTTCTATAATATACTATAATAATCTGCAATTAAACACATGACAGAAATTAAAAAGTCAGATAATTTTTTAAATAGAGAAAAGTAGAGATACTTTGTCAGGAGGAGAATTCTAAACCAAAGGATAAAACTAATCATAAAAATAGACAATTTAAATTAGATAAAATTAAAAGATGTATATAAACAAAATGAGGGTAACTAGAATAGAATAAAAGCCTTTGCATCAAGTATTTATTGCAAATATCTCTGATGAAGGTCTTAAGTATAATATATATAGAAAATTGAAACAAGTATATAAGAACAAGAATCTTTCCTCAATTATTGTTACTCTTCCTTTCTTCCAAAGGGTATCAATTACATCAATGGGTAATGTCTTAAATTGCCAGTGAATTGAACTTAAATGAAGCATTTGTTGCACAAAGTCATCAGCCTCAATCTCTCTTCCAGAGTCATCAATTACAATCGCAAGACAAGTCAGAATGACTAGCAATGGCCCAAGATGTAGTAGGTGACCCGGGCATTTTCAATGTCTGGCCAAGCTCTAAGTGTCATATAGCTCCTGCCTTCATAGCTGTGAGAACAAATTGTTCTCCTCTGATCATTCCGCCAGAGGAAGTCTTCATATGTTTGGAGTAGAAATCCCTCTAAATGTCCAAAGGATTTGAAGACTATCTATTAATCAAAATCTGGTTAAGTTCATCTCCCAAGGCAGTTTTTCCAGCATGTGGCCACTGCACATGCTACAACTTCTTGGAGTACACAGGTAAGAGTCGAATACACCAAAGGTGCATGGGCAGCCCTTTTCTGCTCTGCAACTCCTCACACAAGAGTTGCTAGTTCTCTTGAAATACCTCATATACCCCATTCCTCAATTAATAAGGGGGGAAAGGTTATGAACAGTTTTCAAAAGAAACAAATACAGATTATCAACAACCATAATAAAAAACATTCCAAATAAATAGTAATAATAAAAATGCACAGTAAGATTAAAGTTTTATTTCATCCCCATAAAATCATTAAAGATGGCAGAATATGAAAGTGTTCAGAATTGAAGGGTCTCATAAAACGATAAAATCTAGATAATGTACTGGCACTATGGCACTACAAATTTCTATAACTATTCTAAAAAAATAGAATTATATTTGAAAGATCACTAAATTCTATATTTCTTTTGATACAGTGAGCTCACTACCAGCCATAGCCCAAGGAAGTCAAATTCAGAGAGAAAGATTCTTATAAACAAAATTATCTAAGGCACTTCTTTGTATTTGGAAAGGACTGGAATGACTGGAAGGTAGGTTAATATCAGTTATGTAAGTCCTAGACAAATTGTGACACTTGAATATAATAGGATGTTATTGTTTCAGAAGAAACAAAGAATATAAGGATTTAAAATAAACTTGAAAATTTTGAATAAATTCATACAGAATGACTTCAAAATTTTAAAGTATTTAAAAAACAGAAACTAACTGCCTTTCATTCTCCTAAAATGCCTTACAATAGAGAAAATAAAATTAATAGTTTACAAATACTTCTCAATTGTTATGATTAAAATTCTCTGGAAACAATATCTTAATTTTATGATGATTATTTATTAAATAGCAAAAAGCAAGCCAGAGAAAGAAAGAGAGAAGTACCAGCCATGTGTGGCCAGTTAGTTATTTCTGCCACCCCCCCCAAGAGTGGGTAAAGTCAGTCCTGGGTCAGACCACATGCCTCTCTAGTTCATGGCTCCAAAGGAAAAGAGTGACTTCCTGTTCCCTCCACCAATTTATGTTCTTTATGATGCCCCTTTCCTGAGGGGACTCTGATTGGCAAGCTCAGACCTCAGTCTGGACAAGAAGTAGGTCTTCAGAGCCCCAGGAGTAACCATTGGACTTTTAGAATGGCCTCATAGCTCATAAGCAGCAGTCTCCCTGCATGTTAGACAAAAGGCAGAAGGACTCTACCCTGGCCTCAGGAAGATGTTATCCAGAGTTTCAAACTTAAGAATTGTTGTTGTTGTTGTTGTTGTTGTTGTTGTTGTTGTTGTTGTTGTTGTGGGTTTTAAAAAAGGGTTCAGATTAATATTAATTCTCCACACAAGAAAGCCACAAGAAGGTTCCTATATATCTTTAGACTAATAGCATAATAGCCCCAATCTAGTTAAAGAAAAATAAACATTTGATTGAAAGAAACCAATTTACAGTAGCAAAACCAGTCTCCAGACTCTTCCAAGTTATCATGTAAATGCTTGTTTTGCATTTTTAAGTAAGGATTTGTGATTAGAAAACTTTAATTAATATAGTAATATGCTTATCAGTGGAATTGGAGCAACATAGAATAACAATTATGTCTCTGATTTTCAAAGGGGTATTATATATTAGAAAATAATTTTTATTTGTAATGAATCAACTTAAATATTCCAGAGCAGAATTTAGGTTGTAGGACACTCCATATTCTAGGGCAGCAAGTGCATTCTAGCAGAAAATTTTTTGTGAAATACTAACTGGATGCACACCATCATTCTAGGCACTGGTTTACCATTAAAAAAATCATAATCTTTGAAAGTCATCCCTTTTTAGAATGTAACCAAATTCACAAACATTTGATTAAGGTCTCCAAGAAACTTTGTTTCTTCAATATTTTTCTAACCATCATCAATGACTACTTTTTATGATGACTGGATTTAAGAAGGGAATTCTCATTTTAAACAGTGTGTTTTTACAGCAACTTACCAAACTGTGGCCTTTAGCTGTTGTTCTGTGACAGCTACTCTATTAAAATCCTGATGTAAACAAGTGGAGAAGGTGAACTGGAAGTACAGATATTTGCACGGCATTACTGTCAGGTAAAATTTTAAAGATAGGTTTTATGAACCCATTATTTGCAGTCAAGGCTTTTGACTACAGAATCTGAAATCATTTAAGGAGACAAAGTGTTTTGTCAAAACATACTGCTGGGAGTCAGTGTGTGGCTTCTTTTTATGTAATTCAATTTAGTACTGTTGTTTTCATGAAAGAGAAAGTCTAGCAGGGCAGCCATAGTAATGCAGTATAAAATGACAATATGGTAAGCATCTGAGGAAATTAAAATTAAATGCTGTTGGTCTTCATTTCATTTCTTAATAAAGGTGTAATTGCATTGTGGTGTACCTGGTGACAGAATAAATTAGGAAGATGTTGCATGTAAAGGCCTAGGCCTCCCCCACCCAAATTAAATTGAAAATTATTTTCTGATTCTATAGCATAAAGAGGAAAACCTGAAGCTCAAATACAAATGCAAATCATTAAAATAATTAGTATTAATTAATTTTTTCTTGAATTCATAATGTGTTTTTTAATGGATAGAATGATTCAAGAATATTCCTCCTGTCCTTCAGGAAGTGATACACTAATATCCTGGCAACATAATGAATATCCTATAGGGATATTATGTGTAGAATTAAAAGGGACATCAAAGGCAGTGGAGTTCTATCTTAAAACAACTCAATTCACCAATATTTGGAGAATGTTTGTACACAAATTGTTAGCATTCAAAGTTACATTATCAGGGCAGTTAGATGGCTCAAGGGATAGAGGGCCAGGCCTGGAGAAGGAGGTCCTGGGTTCTAGTAGGACCTCACTGTGTGACTCTGGACAAGTCACTTAGACCCAGTTGCCTAGTCCTTACAGCTCTTCTGCCTTAGAACCAATACTTAATATCAGTTCTAAGACAGAAGATAAAGGTTTTGTTTTTATTTAATTAAATTATATCATGAACTAATTCAGTGCCCATATTATCTCCTGGTGTCAAAATTGGTCAAGGGATCCAATAGGCCTCTACATATGTATTGAGTAAAGTCTTTGCCTGTCCCACTCTTACCCTTATTATCTATGAAATGGTGTGGTGTACAAGTCAACCAATTAAGCTTTAATTTTCCAAAAGAGATGTTCTAAATGTAGATTTTTTTTTAAACTCAATTCCAAACCATCTTAAATGTTCAGATGTGAAAGGCAGAACTAAAATCACCACATTAGTTTCTTTCAACTGGGAAGAATCTCTGCATATTGTTCTGTGATTTTAAAATGTTATAGATATTTTCAAAATTAATTTGTAACACAATCAATTTTTAAAGATCGCATATGGTAGAAATCGGGGACATTAGAAGTATCTGGGATACAGTCCAAACCATTCAGGTTGCCACCTTGCAAAACAAATCTGTCCAGAGAAAATTCCTTGATTGCATTATTAAAGAAAGTGAGTTGGAATAAATAAACTTTTGGTTTGAGTATTTCTTGCATTCCTAATTGAATTTTTATACGTGATAAAAATTAATGTTTTAAGTATTTGTCGAAGATGATAGCAACATAATTATTCCTCCCTGAAATGGACGGGTTGGAAAAGTGGGGTCAGATGATGCTCAACATCCATATTATAAGCCGAACTGACAAAAACAAATGTATTTTAAGCACTGTATAAAGATGGCATGCATTTTTTAGTTAAGAATCAAGTTTGGAATTTGTTAAACAAAATATGCCACAACAAAAAATCAGTGCATGAAACCTGCTAAATAGCAAACGTAACTGCTATGTTCAAGAAAGACTTAAAAGGTTGCCATTATTAAATATTTAAATGTATTTCAGAAGGTGAAAAGTATAATAAGATGAGTGACTTCTATATTGGGCGTATTGAGAGAATCTTCGATAAGGAGTGGTCACTGAACCTTTTTTTTTACACATGTGGAAGAGAGCAACAATGTTTCTGTAAGGAGGAAACCATTGCCTTACTAATCTGGCAGAATTCTAGAAGGAGGGGAGAAATGGGAAATCAAGGGAATGGTGTGGCCTGATTTTTAATTTACTAAATGTTTTTTTAAAAAGTGGGCCTTCGAGTTTATGTTTGGGTCAAGCATTTTACAGATAAAGTTGAAGTTAAGATTTGTGCAGTTTATAATTGGAAGAGATGGGACTTTAATCTAGGAGCCCAGATTACTAATCCAATAGTCTTTATTAAAAAAAAATAGAACCTTACCTTTTATCTTAAAAAAATTATGTCTACTCGTTCCAAGGCAGAAAAGTGATAAAGACTAGACAATGGGAGTAAGTGACAATGGGAGTAAGTGACTTGCCCAGTGAGGAAGTGTCTGAGTCCGTGTTTGAACCTAGGACTTCCCATCCCTGGACCTGGCTCTCAATTCACTAAGCCAACTAGCTGCTGCTTTTACTAATCTTTAAATAAATATCCAACTACAGTGGAGGCGTGGAGGTAGTCTAAGACAATTTTAAAAAGGTTTTGACAGGATTCTCTACTGGAAGTTTTTTTGAAAAATTTTGTCACTGTGGGAGATTGGGGTATTTTGCCAAAGACAGGAAACACTCTAATAAAGAAGAAATAAAAAGTAAAGGGAGAAATGTAAAATACAGAATTTATAAGGGATTGGGATGGATCGGTTTTATTTAACATCTTTGTAAATGCTCTGGAACAAAGAGGGAAAAAAGAAAACTACAAAGTTTCAATGGCTCTAAAATTTTTCTATCCAGTGAAGAGTTGAGCTGATAGGGAAAAGGTTTTGTTCCACCTATGTGAATGGGCAGAAACATGAGGGAGGAGTTGAATTTGCAAAGGATTGATTGGGAAAAAATACAAATTATGTATTAGAAATAAATAAAGATCTCTGAACTAGCTAGACATGATCAGGAAAAAGACCTAGGAAAAATTGTAGATTTTTATTTTCTGAAGGTAGGTGGCCAAAAAGGGCCAAGAATATATAAAGCCTCAAAAAGATTATTGATGAGACATCTAAGTGGCTTAGTCGATAAAATACAAGGCCAGGAGTCAAAAAGACCTGGGTTCAAATTTGACCTCAAATACTTCCTAGTTATGTGACCCTCAACAAGTCATAAATCTCTTTTGTCTAGGCCCATCCTTTTGCCTTAGAGTTGTTACTAAGTTAGGAAGCAAAGAATTTTTAAAAATTATTAAGAAAATATTTAAAGCTTCATCTTGGTCCAATGTAAAACTATCCTCTACAAAAGCCCTTCTCAGTTCTGCATAGAAATGATTCTTGGTTATTTCAGACTAAGCTAGAGGCACAAAAGATCTGGCAGAAATATTTCCACAGTGTGTGGCAATAATAAGAGCTTAATAATGGTTTCTTGATTGATTAATTCTCTGATTAATAGGCTTTATGTTTATGTTCAATGAACAGATTAGTTAAGTTTAGAGAATTTTAGCAACAGGTTGGCCATAGAATGATTTGCTCATAGAAATTCTTTTTTTTTAACTCTTGCTTTCTGTCTTAGTAAGTGTTCTAAGATAAGAGAGCAGTAAAGGCTAGGCAATTGTGGTTGTGACTTGCCCAGGGTCACAGAACCGGGAAGTATCTGAGGCCAAATATGAACCCAGTTTCTCCTGATCCCAGGCCTGGTTCTCTATCTACTATTCTACCCAGGTATCCCTGGGCATAAAAATTTATGACCAAGTTGTAAAAAACTTGTAAATCACACATATTGAGGGAATACTCTTTGAAAAATCTCTGACAAATCATATAAAATTCTGAGGTCTGTTTCCTCAGTTTTCATCAAATGAGAAGTTTAGACTAGATGACTTCTGAGGTATTTATTTGTGGATCTATGATCCTATGTCAGAGTATCTAGTCTAGCCAACCTGATTATAAAGGGGAAGAAACTGAGATGTTGAAAGAATAAATGATTCAGGGCATCTAGGCAGACAGAAGGTAAGGGTTTTAAAAAAAATAAAAAAAGACATAATTCCTTTATTCAAGTCCATATGGGTAAGGTCACAGCACTGAGGTAGAAAAAGTCTTAGAGATCATCCAATCTAACCCATTTTTTCTTAAGATCAGAGTAATTGGGCCCTCAAAATTTAAGTAACTTGCACAACATCAAACAACTATTATGTAGGAATGCTAGGATTCAGAGTCAGGTTATCTATCTTTAAATGCAATGTTCTTTCTACTACACTATGTACTTTATTTCAGAAAGAATTTAGTTGAACCTGATAAAGTCTAGAGAATAATATCAAAATGATCGAAAGGTTGAAAGAACTACCATAAGAGAGCTGAAGAAAAAAACCCAAAGCCACAACCAAAAAAATGAAGACTTCAGTCCAAAAATTTTAAGGCTAAAAAGGCAGATATTTGAAGTTCATAAGATTATAATTTGTATAGGTAAAGTGACAATGGACTTACTCAACAAATTCCAAAACACTAGGAAGAGGGGATGATTTTTTTTTATTAATTGAGTTGCATTTAAGAATTAAGTGAATAGTTTAAGACTATTTTACATAGCAAGGGATAAACAAATTCTCCCAAAATACTGCTGGAAGGAAATATGCATGGATTCAAAAAAGTTAATACAAATCTAATCATTATACAATAATAAATGGATACTAAAGGCAGTTATAGACAATTGCCTTTCTTTGAGATCTACATATCTTTGAAGGGAGGAACTATTTCATTTTTGTCTTTGTTTCACCAGTACATGGCAAAGTGCCTGGCACAATAGTAGGTGTTTAATAAATATTTGTTGATTGATTACATGACATATGAAAATGACTTCTAGCAGTACCTCCTATAAAGTCTTTATTAGGTTTGCTGGACAGGATGGATCAAGGTTTCAGCCTATTGTGTACATTTCTCTACATTTCTAATTGCTATGGGTCCCACTGCAAAAAAATATAAATTTGGATATTTTACTTAATATACACATATGACATTTCATTCAAAATATATCAACATTGTATTTGTCTTTCTGGTTATTAATTTTCAAAACTTTATTCCACTCTTTTGAAAGTGTTTTATCAATATTTGTGTCTTTTCATCATTGTCTAGTGCACTCATTTTAAATGGCTTTGTTATGTCTCTAAATACATTTTATTCAGCCGAGGCAGAAACATGCAAAGGACTGAAGAATTTGTATAAACACTGCAAAATTCAGCTGCTTTTTCAAGGAAGTGTTTGTATGTCTAGTTTTTGCGTAAATCTATAAAATACTACAGTTAATTCAAGTAGATCATAACAATTTATTTGAAATGGAAACATCATACATAAGGGATATAGTCTTTCTACATAATTATAGGAAGGTCATCTTCTCTTTCACTGTTTCTAGGTTCAACAAGACTGTCTCTGTGATGTAGCATAACACTAAGTTAGGTGAGCACTAATTTCAACTCAGTACATCATGAACTGCAGAAGTCACCCATCTTTTTTCTCTCCTCCACTTGTATCTTCATTACTGTACTTTGTCAATGGTTTAGCCTTGACATGAAAATTCAGGGTGGGCTTTTCTCTTCTGTGTCTGTCTCTCTTTAAGTACAGAACAAGGAGCCTACATGTATCCTTCTGGCAAGAATTTCATTCCACCACATCACAAAGTTTTGCTACAACCTTGACATTGAAATTTTGTCAAGCTTAGAATGTTTATATGCCCCATGCCTCTTGGAAGTCGCATGGTTCCTATAATATTTTAGGAAAAAGTCAAAAACACTGTATTCTCCCTCAAAATATGCCCCCAAACCACTATAGTTACTAACAAGTCTATCAAATGTTAAACCTAAAGTGAAATATTTTACCATAGCTCCATACCTGTTTTCCACTGTTAGCACCTTTCAGGGAAGTATATCCACTATATCCTTGAGGCTCTATCTGGTGTTAATAATTCCTAGATTTCTTCCAATACCTGACAATTAATAAACATCCAGTAAAACAAAACAAGGAGAAGAGAAAGCCTCAGTCTTTTACCATCAAGGAGATAATTTTCTGTGGGATATATTTAGTTTGATACTAACATCTCTGAAACCCTAATACCTCAGATTTTAGAGTATCCTTTTCAGTATAATTCCCGGATTTCCAGGAAAGTTTTATACAAACTAGAACAATGCTTTAGTAAATGACAAGTATGTGACTGTGAAGAGTATTTTCCTTAGGCAAAATACCTCTAAAGGCAAGATTTGATACTAATCTACTGTCATCTCACCACATCGATCCCAAATGGGGAAAAATTTGTACTAAAAATAACAAGTTGTCTTCTTTTTCTCTTTAAATAATTCAGTTTGACAAGCATTTAGCCATCACCAACTGTGTGCAAAGCACTCTCTGTCTTTAAGGTGTTGACATTCTACTGAGGGCAAAGAAGGCAGAGATCACATTTATACATGTAAGTAAGCAAAAAATCTGTACTGGATCATTTCAGGAGGGAAGAGAATGCTGATAAATGGGAGGATTAGCAATGCCTCATTCAAGAGGTAATATCTGAGTTATACTTTGAAGAAAACCAGGGTTACTCTGAAGCAGATGTAAGAATAACTCTGGTGGACCTGGAGCAGAGGTTTTCAACCTGGTAATTGTGAACTGATTTGTTTAAGTACATGTACATATATATAGATAACTGTATTTCAGCATAATTGTTGCATTTTATACATTTTTAAAACATTATTTAGAGAAGGGATTCAAAGGCTTCAGCAGACTTCCAAAAAGGGTCCAAGACATATTTTTAAAAAGGTTAAAAATGCCCAAACTAGAACCTAAGAGCTTTCTAAATTTCAACTGTTTGGAATTTCAAAGCTGCATTAATATCTTTAATCTACTAAACTAGTTGTTTGGCTTTTATTTTTTTTTACTGGAAAAGGATAAAAATGACATCACTAGTGATGTCTTTCGACTCATGCATGAAATGGATTTAAGTAAAGTGGAGTTGCACAAAGTCATCAACCCCACTCTCTCTTCCAGAATCATTGAAATCTGGTGGCAAGCCAAAAGTCAAGGTGACTGGTGATGGTTTGGGATACAGCAGATGACTATGGCATCTTTGATGTCTAGACAAGCTCTTAAGTGTTCCACAGCACCTGCTTCCAACATCTTCATGGCCATTGGAATACATTGTTTACAACTGCCCTTTCTGTCTATGGTAGGCTTCACATGCCGGGGGTAAACAGTATGCCTCAACTCACCAACACTCAGAAAAAGAGAAACAAAGGGACAGCTGGGTGACTCACTGGATTGAAAGCCAGGTCTAGAGATGGAAGGTCCTGGGTTAAAATCTGATCTCAGGCACTTCCTAGATGTGTGACCCTAGGCAAGTCACTTAACCCCCATTGCCTAGCCCAAAGGATAGTATTGATTCTAAGATGGAAAATAAGGGTTTAAAAAAAGAAAGAAAAAGAAGAAGAGAATCAAATTCCCGATGAAGCAGAGGCAGAAAGTAGTGACATAGGAAAATCTTAACCTTTACAACCTGATCCCACAGAGGATGAATGATGTCCAGATGACAAATAAAACATTTTCATGCATCTTTGCTTTAATCAACGTTCTAGGATGCACTTTTATGTAATACATTTGTTTGTTTTTTACAATGGTTAGGGTTTTTTTGTTGTACAGAAATTTAATGAAAAATTTAAAGGAAATCTTTGTTTAAATTCAAGCGATAGCAAGAAATTCTGGATGTGAGACTCAAAGATTAATATCTACATATATAAATAATTAGCATGTTTTTCAGAGAAGACTTGTACCTCTAGTCTGAGTGGGCTTGTCAAGCCTTTTTTTTTTCAGGGTGGCTCATCCTCCTTGGTGTTTATCTACCACCCAACTCTTACCAGTGACTCCAAGAAACTGTAGCATGTGCAGTGACTACACCCCAGTAAACTCTCTTGGCAGGAGGGCTAAATCATCTTGAGGGTAATCAATAGGTCTCAAAATAGACTAGTTGAAAAAATATGATGTGAGGAATATCGAATCCTTCCTCAGATGCTAGTTGTGTGACCCTAACAAGTTAGTTAAGATCTCTGAGCTTGAGTCTCCTCATTTGAAGATTGAGAACATTGTACTCAATGGTCCCTTGGGTCCCTGTCGGCTCTGAAATTATGAACCTATGCTAAGAATATTAAAGAGTTGCTATTTCAGTGTTTCTATCCATTTCTTTATTTATTCAGGTCGAAAAGGGTTAACTAATGAAGTGTCCAAAGTAGCCTGACCTCCAACAAGGATAGTTTGGGCTACAGCCTGCAGCATCTCTCGGCACACTGAAGACTCTCAGTAAATGTTTTTTGATTGACTAGCTGGAAGAATCAAGTTTAACATTCATTCTTCACCTAACTGAAGCTTGCATACTACCCCAAGAGATGAGGTACTTTCTTATATTACACACGGCCCAATGAGTACAATTGTAGCAGTGCCCTTTTGTAATATCTACCATAATAATCTTCTATCAATGCTGAATGAAATATTGAAGTGGAGTATGCAGAGGATGATTAGCAAACTATCCTTTCATTTCCTGAAGATTTGGGAGTGATTTGGCCACTTGTACGAATCCAGAAGGGGAAGAGATTAGCAGTGACGGACTGCAAGACTATTTCAAAATCAGAGTACAATTCACTCCCATGCACTTCCAACTCATCTTCTGAACAAGGGCAATGTCAACTCATTTTATTTGTATAATATAATTTTTTTTTTCTGATGAGCTTCAATCAGGGCCTTTTACTTCCCATTCCTAATATATAGAGCAATATAAGAGAAGCTGTTTCTGGGAGTCACTGTTGAAGCAGAGTTCCAGCAGCTTTTCTAGGAATTGATTTCTAACAGGGAAAGTTCTGCCTCACTGGAAATAGGGAGGAGCCAACATAGAATTGAGGTTAAGTCCCAAGCTAATTATGATGAAGAGCTCAGATTTAGAATTTCCCCCACAGCATCACACAAGTCTGTTTCTTATCTGGATAGAAAGATTCCACAATTCAAAGGAAATTGTGGGATCACTTTACCCCTTTGATCAGATTTTTTTTTTGTCTTAGAATGGGATGACAAAACCAAATGTTCAAAAAACAAAGCAAAACAAAGCTATAGAGCAAAAAGTCGCTAGGGGCCTAATCAATGTTCCTGTAATAGAAAATGAAGGAGTAGGGATATGGGGAGATAAAATATCTGTTTCCGTATCATCCAGAGAGCTGTATTTTTGAGGCTGAATGTAGGGTGGGGGGGAAAGCTTTGGGTAGCTTTCTTTGGGACATTATACAATATGACTCTCCAGTTCAAGTACAAAGTCCAAGTACAATGCTAAGTTATAAGATAATTTTCTTTTTGAAGCTTTCTATCATCATTTCATACTTGAGTCTAAAGTCATAGGGAAATTGCAAAGCAATCCCAATCTTTCTCTGAAGTTAAGCACCAACAAAATGATTGTATGTAAAATGTTGAATGTTGAAATGCTCCCTTCCAGGTCCTCTCTATTCTAACCAAACTGAAATATTCATTATTTACAAAACACTCTCCTTCATGCCTTTGCTCATACAATATTCCTTATACTAAAAAATTTCTCCTCTTCTTGCTTCCTGTTAAATATTTCTGAAAGTCAGTTCAGATATTATTACCTCCTTCACGATGTCCTTAGGTAGTAAAAACACTCCGTCTCCACCCAGACATCACTCAGCACTTTGGTACTTCTCATATATTACTTTTTGCTATTTTTATTTCTATATGGGTCACATCCCCTGACAGTCTTATGTAAGCTTGGTATCCTCCACAATGCATAGCACAGCACTGTACATATGGATGGGATGAGACTGGATCTTGGCTTTTATTGGCATAGGGAATTCCTCATGAGGAAACTCCCTGTACTAAACCAGATCAGCAGGCTTTCTGTAATTCATTGTCTTGGAGATTTCCATGCAGCATAAAGAGGTAAAATGACTTGTCAAACATCACATAGGTAGTGTGTGGCAGAGTCAGGATTTTAACTTAGGTTCTTGATTCTGAGGCTAGCTCTCTACCCACTATATTATGTTGCTTGTAAACACATAGGAGTTGCTTAATAAACTTTTATTATGGGTTTGAGAGCAGGATACATCATGACCCATTCTTATCTATCAAGGTAAACTCAGCAAGTCAGTTAAAAAACTAATCAACCAAGTATTTAAATAAATTTGTGAGCACTCTTTTGTTGGTTTGATTGTGAATTTAGCCTTAGCATCTTTTACATCAGCTTCTTAAAGATCAATGAATAAAGTAATTTTTTTTAATCAAACAAATGTAAGGAAGTATTCCAGGGAATTTTGTGTATCATTTGATTCTATCTCTGAATGATTTCTTGGTTTTTATTATATACCCACATGCATGAATCCTTAGCAAATATCTAAGAATGCCTGCTAAACGTTTCCATTTTCTGATGTCTCCTTGATTTTTTTGACCACTAAGGTGAGAAATAGCAGTACAAAAATGTCCAATGTTATCCACATTTGGGTCTCAAGAATTTAATGCAGATGAAGAGATTCTTGTATCAGGTTAGAAGTAGTAATACATGATTGCCAGGTAGAATTAATAAGATTTGAGACCCAGATCTTCAATTCAATGAAGGCCTCAGGTAAACAATTATCACTGTTCAGCTATGGGACAAGAGCCTTTGAATGATTTTGCAGTGTTTAATTAATGATCAAGTATTTACTAAGCACTTAATATGAGTCAGTCTTTGTCTAAGCTTATATTCTAATGGAGGAAAACAAGCACTTATAAGAATATATAAAAATAATAAGAACTTATGAGAATAAATAATTTATAACAATGTATAAAGAATATATAAAATATGTAAGGATATGTAAAGGAAGATAATAAGCATTTATTAGAATACATAAAGAATACATAGAAATTATAAAAATATTATACACACAACACACACATCCCTTCTACTTCATGACTTTCCCCATCATGGTTTCAATAAAACACAGGTTGACATAAGAAATTAAAATGGAATTTGGGGAGAGTTTTGCAGAAGCTACAGAAAACACATAAAGTCAAGCAGACAACACAGAAGAAGTTTAGAATAAACTCAGAAACGCATAAAATATATATTGTATAATAATCTATTTTTCTCTTAATACTACAAATTTACACAATTTCTTTTTTAAAGTTAAAATAAGTAAAGAGTTAAAGGTTGAGAAAAGAATGTGAAAGCCAGTAGATGAAACACAAAGGCTAGATATGTTAACATTGACCTACATCTAGACTATGAATAAATATTTAACCCAAATTTTACCAGAAGATGCTGTAAACAGCCCATAAAAGAAAAAGAAAAAAATCAGAATTCTTTTCTGGCAGGAAAGAAGGGCCAAAAATAATTACATGGATTTTCTAGGTCATGGGGATGCTATATGCATAAATACATGCATATATATGTGTGTGCATATAAATATGTATATATATATATAACTATGTTGTAGGTATATATTTAGCTTTAAGAATGAAAGTCAATTATATCCTACTTCACCTTAGCCCTCTTATGCTTTTAAGTAAAGTTCTAGAATAACTAATCTCTAGCATTATCTAGTAGATATATGATGAGTATTAAAAGGCATTTAGTCATAACAACCAAAATATCAAGTGGGTCTGGGAGAGATCCAATAGAAGGATAATGAGTTATTAGAAGACAAACTTTACTTGAGGGATTCTATATATTGACTGGTCATGACTATGGCTCTGAGTCACAGAAAAGTGAAATAGCTCTAGGCATGGGACCAGTTGTCAAAAAGCAGGAAATGCTCCTAGCAGAGATGCAGTAGATGGTAAAAGCTCAGTAGAGAAATCACCTAATGGTAGCTATAGAAGCATAGAGATATTTTAGCCTATTCTAGTACAATCTCAGAAAAAATAAATTGTCTGTAGCATAGTGTTATTTTTCCCAAAGGTGGGTGGAAATCTTTGAGAGATTCTGTCCTTGTACATAAAGAAAGAGACTTTCCTTGTTATTAACCTCATCCTTCTATTTAACTAAATGCTTTTTGTTTAATTTATTTGGTCTGATAAAGGAGGATCACTAGATGGAGGGTGGGGGGGTTGTCAGTTATGAATATGAATAAAAGTAGACCCAAAGAGTACCTTGGAGAGGAGGTATCATTTTTGAGGAGCTACATTTTTATTCATGGACAATATAAAATATTTGAGAAGACACATAACTTGAGGCAAGTGAATCATCAGGGACTAAGCAATACTGATGTTTTCAAAATATTGTATTTGAACACACCTTTATTGAATGAGTCCTTAACCTCTTTTGTACGGTGTGTTAGAGTGTTTGTGGTATTAGGAAGGACTAGTACCTTGCTATGAAAGTTTGCCAAGCCCTTTTCAGGGCTGTTCATCTACCTCTGGTGTCCATTTTTCAAACAATAAGCCTATTGTATAAATTGCATATTTTTTAAAAAATAAGTACACTTTCCAAAATATAAAAATTAAGGGCATTGCTTTGCATATCTTTACAAATCTCTTAATTGTCTGGCTTAATATAAGGCATATGGATTCTCTTTTCTTCTTTGTATTCAATCTATTTGTGATGTTTTGTCCTGATTAAAATATTAGACGAAAATCTAGCTTCATACAGATAAGTAGTTGAAAGAGGGAGGAGTATTTTAATAGGCAAATAACATCTTAGTATCCATATGAAAATAGTTTTGACATTGAGGATTCCCTAAATTGGTACCAATACCTCTAAGAATCTGTGGACTACACTTAAAAGAACTGTTGGTTCAGATCATTGTCAGGAGTGGGTTAAAATATAGACATTTCCAGATAAGTTTCTCTCCCTATCAGGCTTGAAAAATCAAAAGATTTGAAAGCTATTAGTACTCCAGTATATGATCCTCTTCCAGTCACCTTTCTTTTTTACTGACAGGTTGCTGTTAAAAATTAAAGTAAAGAGAGGCCCTCTTTTTGCTACATCCTTTTAATGGATCTGAAGCCAAAATAAGTCAGACTAAATTATGGGAGTAAATGACCTCCCGGGAAGTATTATACCAAATTCCAAAGAACTGTAAAGAGTTTCCTTTGATCTTTTTAGCTTCACAGCCTGAAATTCAAAATCTGTATTTAATTTTAGATTGCATATGCCAGCTTTTAAGTTTCCTTTCCAACTCGATATATCATTTTAAATGATAGGACACCTTTAACTTGTATTTCTTGAAACTGCTGACTGTCATTTCTTTTTTCTTTTACACTATAAAAACAGTTATAAATATAATTAATTGCAAAAATAATTTGGGGTTGGGTGCTATAATGGATAAACCATTGACCTTCACTTAACAGACAGTGCTTTAAACTGAACTTAGTTCCTAAGCGAATGACTTTGATCTGAGAGAGAAGGTATTTTACTTCAGTCCTTGTGGAAGATATAGAGAAAAAAAAGACTAGGAGGAAAGATATAAAAATTGTCAATTCTTGTACTTGGAGCAATTTGAGACAGAGGCAAGTTTTTCTTCAATACATATTCCCTCCCTTTTTTTGCATGCAGGTGTATTTTAATTTTCAACACAATCCTCCCTGTAGCTAAACAGGTGCTTTGGCTGAGTAACATTTCAATACAAAGTATGTCTATTAACAGCTGGGGATGATTTCATATTCTAAAACAGATTTCATGTACAAGTAGTCAGTTTCTCTTTGGTCCTGATTATAAATGGTGAGTGCAAATATTTCTATTTACCCTTGGTGGTGGGATAAATTCTAGTCCATCTTGGAGAAATGGATGTTCATTTTAAAACCCAGGTATGTGACCCTGTAGGACATAATTTAACCAGCATCTGTCAAAAGTTTATGCCCAAATAATTTGATGAGGGAGATTAGTAAAGATAACTTGATACTTGATAAATAGATCTAAGAGGGTTTTTTGTTTGTTTGTTTGTTTGTTTGTTTTTAAGACTGCAGAGTGTGCTGGTTAAATAGGTATCAATCCCACAACATGCACTTTTACTATTGCAAGATGATAATTTGACCTTTAAACTGGGTTGGATGAACCTCAAGTCTGTTGGTGATAAATCCTCCCAGGCACAAAGAGCAAGATGGCTATTCTCTGTCCTGAGAGTCTTAGACACAAAATCTGACCTCTAGCTTTCAAACAGTAACAGGTTTATTATAGATAATATTTGGGATTAGATAAGGATAGAGGCTTGTAGATTCCCTATCACTAATAAGGTTCTGCCTTTCCCAGAACACCACTGACCTTACAAAAGGTCACTTTGGTCCCACACTGACTCCCACTCTGCCTAAATTCCCATAGTCCTGTCTAGCTAACCTAGGTTAACCCCAACTAAATATAGCTTTTGATGAAAGTCAAAGATAGCCGTTGAATCAGGAAATGGTGCCAGGAATGATCTAGTCACCCCAGATTTTAGGTAAAGTCCACTGAGGTAACTCATAAGTCCACGTCACTGTCAATGGTAGTTCTTCTTGAGAGGCCAATAGATGTCACTTCAATGTCTGGGATCAATCAGGGACAATAGGAACCAGAGTAGATGATTTGGGTAGGTCTCATACCATATCAGGAGAGAGTACAGATCTGAAGCTGTTGACTTCTTCAACACCTCTTTACTCTCCCCCAACTATCAGTCCAGAACCTCAAAAACCCTGCCTGAGAATTCTGAGCTTCTCTCTTCCACATTCTTTTCTCTGCAACCAGCACATTTCTGTTTGTTCACTTTGACCCTCCAGTTTACCCGAATTTCCCCCTTTCACTATATGCATGTTTGCAAATGATCTTTAAACAATGTGGGAGATATCCTATCCATAAATTAGATTACAACCATTTAGATAAATCCTAAGCAATGTCAGTGGCACAGAGAGGCTAAGGTACTGGGTCAGACTCATCCAGCTAATAAGTATCTGAGATAAAATTTGACCACAAGTCCTCTTGAATGAGTCCAGCATCCTATAAACTACCATGCTGCCCCATTACTTCTACTCCTGCCACTTCTGAGATCTAGGAAAGCCTGTGCTATCATGGTTTACATTTCTGATGACTAGTAAATCTAGCATATAGTGACTGGTGTAGTACTACATGGCTATGAGTAATGGAACACTAAGGTAACCAAGGAATTGATATGGAGGATCACCAAAAGGGCAGAGGAAATGTGACTGGACTTAAAATAATCAGCCACCAGATGGTCTTTCTTCCACAAATCTCTCTTCATCCTGCACTTAGTTGTCAGTGATCTTCCTAAAATATAGGTCTGAGCATATGACTGCCATCCGTTTTAAGTAAACTCCAGTGTTTCCTCAAGTCCTCTAAGATCAACTCTTGTTTTGCCTTTCAATGCCCTTCCTACATTGGTTTCTTCCTACTCTTCCAGCCTTCTTACATATTACTTCCTTCCCTGTGTTCTGCTTAGAGGCTTCCTTGATGTTCCTCTCTTACAATATCTGTAATACAATATCTCCTGAATTGTGCTTTCACTTGGTATTTTCTCTAGCGGTGACACCGTCCCTCCTCAACTCTCCCTCCCGTCCTCCTCAGATTCTTTGAATTGTCTGCTAAAATCCCACCTTCTTCAAGAACCCTTTCCTCATCCCCTTTTAATGCAATGCCTTCACTCTGAGACTACCCCAAATTATTTCTCTAGTATTAATGGAGATTCTTCTTGTACTTTAATAAAAATAATATCTAGTATTTATATAATGTTTTATGGTTTGCATAGCACTTACCATAGATTACCTCATTTGGTCTTTACAGCTCTGTGATATAGGTGCTCTTATCCAAGCCATTTTTACAGATAAAGAAGCATAGGCTAAGAGAGTTTAAATAAAACTCAAATTCAAGTCTTTCTGACTGCAAATCCAGCATTCTATCCAATGTACCTCCCAGATGCCTTGTACATAGAAATCTTAGTTATTTTCAAATGTTATTAAATAGAAGATGACATCAAAAGAGATAAATATGTTATTATGTTGTCTAAATGTGTGTACATTGCCCAATCTGCTATTTGCTGAGTATTCACCTTATTTCCTCAAGTATTTGAAGATGATGATCATGCTCTCTCTGAATCTTCTTTTATAAAAACTCAGCATGCCTCATTTCTTCAAATATTACTCAAATGAAAGTCTCCAAAATTCTTAATATCCTATTTTCCTTCTTATTCTGGATTTTCCTAGCTGTCAATGTCCTTTCAAATGAATGTGGCCTTTGGGCATAATACTCTAGACTGGAGATGATAAGCACAACATTCAATTGGAAGATCAAGTTCCTTGTTTGTCATGCTGTGTTCCTATAATCTGTATGACAGCCATATTCATAGCATGGAAAGTCCTAAACATACTTGGGGAATTTTTTTAAAATTTCATTTTGCTTCTAAGTCACAGCTTTTACACAGGTGAGGAGAGGGGACAGAACTACATTAGTTCAAGTAGTCAGTCAGTCAAAAAGCATTTGTTAAAGGCTTAACATGCCAGGAACTGTGCTAAGTGTTGAGATAAAAGAAAGACAAAGAGAGGTTCTGCCCCCAAGGAGTTCAAAGTCTAGTTTGGAAGACAACATGCAAACAAAAAGGTACAAACAAGATACATTTGGAATCATTGGAAGGCAATTTGATAAGGGTAGATACTTGCAGCATGGGAACCAAAAACTCCTAAAAAAGGGATTTGGATTAAGTCTTATAGGAAGCCAGAGATTCTGGAAAAAATTCTAGAACATTCTAGGCTTGTGACCACCATTGCAAAGGCCAAAAAACAGCCAAGCTAGATCAAAGAATATATAGAGGAGGAAAACAAAGTGAAAGAAGACTAGAAAGGTAAGAAGGTGCAAGATTATATAGAGGTTTAGATACCAAACACAAGACTTTTTATACGTGATCTTGGAAGAAATAGGAAGCCACCGAAGTTTGAACTTGGAAATGTACATGGCCAAACTTGTGCTTTAGGAAAACCATTTCAGCAATTAATACAAGGACTTCCTGGAGTGTTGTGAGATGAGGCTGGGGACAAAATTAGAAAACTTTTCAAATAATCTAGCTGAGAGCATATAAGGCCCTGGATTTCAGTGGGGATTATGTAAGTAAAAAGAAGAGAACATGCACAAGAGATGTTTAAAGGTAAAAATGAGAGGACTTGGCAATAGAGTGGATAATAAGTTAGAGGACTTGGGGATGACACCAAAGGTGAGACCCTGGGTGCCTGGAAATACTATCTACTACTATCTGCTGTGAACTTTAAGTGGAGGAAAGAGTTAGTGGAGAAAGGAAATAAGTTCTGTTTGAACATATTCTTTGAATTGCCTATGATATATTCAATTCAAGATGTCCAGAAAGCAGTTGGTAGTGATGGAAGACTAACTGAACCAATGGAAGCTCATGAGATTGCCATATGAGGTGGAAAGAGGGAAAATAAAGAAAAGGGTCCAGGAAAGAACTATGGAGGATATGTCATCCTGCTAACATGAAAAATCAGGAAAGGCGACTGAGACCAAATATCTAAAGAGGTAGGAGGAGAGCCATGAAAGAGACATGTTATGAAAACCTAGAGATGAGAATCTATCCAGGAATATAAGGAGATCCACAGTGGTGAATCCTGCATGGAAATCAAGAAGGACAGGGTAAAGAAAAAGTATTTTGGTATACATGTAACCTAAGACTCAACCAGGGAAGGTGGAGGAGAGAGATCTCGTGGTGCATCTAGTTTACACAGAAGGAGACATGACTCTTTAGTTAATGGAAAGAATATTCAATGCAAGGCCAAATGCCTTTCATAGGAGACTTGAGTTGGTTCCAGACCCTTTTTGGTGGAATGGGGAAAAATTTCCAAAGAAGACATGGAAAAGAAATTTGGAATTTTTTTGTTTTTTATATCCTTAGAGACTGTTGTGAATGGATCTCCTCTGGGTGAAATTGTTTCCTCTCTCTTTACCCAAGTTGAGATTTTATCTTTGTCTTTTGGAACCCTGCCTTTTGGAAACATGCAATTTATGATACTGCAGAAGAAAATTCATACTAAAACAACGCAAACAAAATAGAAGCCTTTAGAATCCTTGAATTTGCAATGTCAATTGTTAGTCACTATCCCTTATATGTAGGTTCCTCTGGCTCAAATCATCCACAATTCTTTTCTTGATAAAACATAATTTTCATTATGGTACTCACTTACTTAAAACCTAAAATAGTTCCTTATTGCCTACCTCATTAGTTTAAACTTGTTCACCTGACTTTCCAGCTCCTCCACAATATGATATCCCTTTGTTTTTTCCTGGTTATTTACTCACTTCTCTTTGAAGAGCCAAATTTATTTTTTTTACCAGATGTTTTAGTGAATACCAAACTTAATCCTTCTTTCCCCCTTACCCCAACTTATGCACACATGCAACAGATGCATGCATGAGAATGCCTGCTTGCATGCAAACACACACACAAAGAGACCTGTTTACATCTTTCCAAGTATGCAAATCTTCTCCAACTTCCTCCATTGAGCCTTTTTCTACTACTTTTACTGCCTATGACTCTTCCTTTCTGGAACTCCTCTTACATTTAGAGGGAATATATCTATTAGCAATAGTGTTTCCACAGGGACTGCACATTAGAAGCCATTTCTGAATTTCTTCATTACCAATATGGACTAGATTAGTTGGATTTTGGACCAATGCTGTAGGACAAGGAAGCATCATATAAAGTTGTGAAAGATAGCAATGGAAATTAGTATTGTCAGCAAGAGACAGTAACAATAATAATATTAATAATAATAGGGATAATATTTATTTAGAACTTACTTTTTACTAGGCACTGTGTTAAGAGCTTTAAAATTATCTCATTTGATCTTCACAAGAACTCTGGGAGCATCCTCATTTTTACATATGAGGAAACTGAAGTATATGGTGCTAAAGTGAATTTTCTAGGGTCATAAAAATAGCAAGTGTCTGAAAATATGTTTTTCTCCTGCCATTAAAGGCCTTAGATCTATAACAAACAGACAGTATGGCTGCCCCTTTTGCATTTAGGGCTGGGGCATTTGAGCAGTACTCCTTTTCAGTGAGGGGATCACAGGGAGAGACAGAAGAATAAGTTAGACCTTAGCATCCTGATCTTGGGACTCAAGAGCTAGTAATTCTACTGCCCCATTTATCCAGTCACGTAAGAAATACCAAATGTTTCAGGAGGTGCATAGATGAATGGGACACTAGTATCACTAGCTCTAGAGTTCTAGGAATATTCTTAAAAATATTTCACAAGAATAAGATAGGAGAGCTAAAACTAAGTAGTAATTTTCCTAAATAAAACTAATGTGATTTTTATGTTTTATTAAGAAGCAGAGTATCCAGAAAGAGGAAGAATATAGTTCCTCTGCATTCTGCAGTTGAAAAACTTGAGCATGTCCAAAGGGATAACCACATTGGTGAAATTCTTCAACATCATGTCATACAAAGATCCATTGAAGAAACTGGAAATATAACACTTAGAGATGAAGGGAACAAGATAACTCTTTTTTCAGTAATTGAAGGATTCCCTGTGGGGAAAAAAAAAGAGAAGAGGCTTCTGCCTAGAGGCAGACCTAGGAAAAAATAGGTAGCAACTGCAAAGCAGTCAAGTTGGTCTTAATAAAATGTAAAATTTCCTAATAATCAATTTCATCCAAAAGGAGAGGGAAGCATCCTCATGGCTCCCCTCTCATCAAAATTCTTTGAACAAATGTTGGATAACTAATTGCAGATGAGTTATAAAAAAGATTCTAGGTCCAGATCCAGATTAGAAGAGAAGGTCTTTGCTATTCCTTCTAACAATAAGAATACATGATTCTGTTTTTTTGTTACATGTTTGGGGGTTTGTTGCCCCAACTAGAGAACAAACTCATGCCATACATTTGTGTCATTCCACCCCATACACCAACTCCCCCCAAACCCACTTATCTAGCACAATTTTAGGAAAATAGGTGTTCAGTCTTTTTCAGTCTTTACAATTCTTCATGACCTCATTTGGGGTTTTCTTTGCAAAGATGCTGGAATAGTTTGCTACTTCCTTTTCCTGCTTATTTTACAGATGAGGAAACAGAGACAAACAAGGTTAAGTGACTTTCTCAGAGTAACACAAGTAGTATCTAAATCCAGATTTGAATTCAGCTTTTCCTAACTATAGGCCCTTTGTTCTATCCACTGCACCACTTGTTGCCCCAAGGAAAGTAGTAAGAACTTAGTTAACACTTATTAATTACTTCTTGTAGTCATTCAATGTGCAAAGTTCTGTCTAAGTGTAAACTATCAGGTTATGTTCTATTTTCCCCAAAAATAGTCCTATCAGAAAGCGAAATATTTTAGTTATAATTGTGTTATTATTATAAGTATTTCTCCAATATTTTTTAAATTGTTGATGATTGTCGTGCCAAATTCATTTTCATAATGGCCACTGTGGAGAATTGGCTTTGGAGTGGGAAAGATTGGGGAGTAGCTGTGTAACACTGGGCTCTCCTCTCTCTCCTCTCTCTCCCTTTCTCTGTGTCTCTGTCTCTGTCTCTCATTTTACTAAAATTAACAAAAATCAATCATCTTTATTTCTCACCCTACTCTACTAGAGGAAAACGGGAAAACAAATTGCTTGCAAAAATTATATTTAATATATATATATGCATATATATATAAAACATTTGAACCTAGAGGATAAAATAATTCATTTGGCTTCTATATCTATATCTATATATACGTATATATGTCTCATTCTACAGTCTGATTCCATTTTTTCTTTCAGGAGATGGATAGTATGCTTCATTATAAGGTTTCACTTTTAAGGCAGTTAGGTGGAATGAGGGCAGAGTGCCAATCCTGGGGGTTGGAAGAACTGAATTCCACTCTGGCCTCAAACACTACCTAGGTGACCTTGGGCAAGACACTAAAAGCCTTTGTTTTCCTCAATTTCCTTATCTATGAAATTGAGATAATAATAGCATCTAACTCACAGGGTTGTAGTGAGAATAAAAAATAATAATTACAAAAATTGTAAATTACTCATTAGTACAATGAGAGACACATAGTAATTCCTATATAAATGCTAGCCACTATTGTTCCTGACATTATTATTATTGTTGGCCCTCTGGAATCATGAACCATCAGTGCATATCTCTTATTTAATATTAGGTTTATTAAGTTTTTTTTACAATATCTGTTTAAGGAATCAAAATTATCTATTGGTAATCTTCTCTACTCCTGGATTTGATGCCCAAGAGAATACTGATTATACCTTCCAGGGAAAGTACCTTTCTGCATTGTTACCAACAGATACTTCCTTATTCAGGAATTCCCTATATATTTGAATCACAGGGCCAATCCTTCTCCTCTATCTTAATTAGTTAAGTAGCTGAATAAATGGAATCATTGAATCTTTGACGATGCAGTCAGTCAAAACTATGAATCAGAACAGTTAAGTTTAAGTTCAGGTTCTACTCTTAAAAATTATGTGACAAATGGGCTAAACACTCAAACCCCTCTGAGTTTGTTTCCTCATCTATAAATAGGGATATTAATACTTATCCTACCTATGTTATTGATCCTTTGTGATAAATATATAAAATTATATATGTGAAATAAGATTATAAACTGTTTACTGTTATATCTGTATTATTAATTATACATGAATGGAGAGCTCAAGAAATTTATATATAGTTTTCACTTTCTTGATTAGGACTCTGACATTAGAGGTAGAAAAAAAAACACAATTTAGCAAAAGTGTCATTGGTTATTTTTATGCTTTAATGATGAAACATGTAACATTCAGGTGAGTTGATAATGTGGTACTGGGTCTTAATTACCATAATGAATTTACCAATGGATTTTTCTTAACTCAATTCAATTATTTTTTGTCTTTTTTTTAAACTGAAATTAGATGGTTTAAGCCTCATTAAAATAGTCAATTCTCTATTTGACTGAGTTTCTCTCACTTAGTCCCTGGCTTGGGCAGACTAATTGGCTCCCAGCTAAACCTGAGTAATAGGCAGTCCAGTTGTGGATTCCCTTTCCAGAAGCTCTCTCTTTCTTCTTTATGTGTTTCTTTTACATTCAATGGAGCTTCTTTTTCAGGTGAAGGGTTAAAATCTTAGCTTCTTGACTCATTCTTTGTTAGTACCACTCCATTTCATGCTCCTCTATTTGCATAACTACTGAGTTTGAAGACTCTTTCTGCACAAAAGAGAAAGGCTTCTCATCTAATAGAATCATAGAGCACAAAAGAGACTTGAACTATTAGCTGATCCAACCATGTTACTTTATAGAGGAAGAAATTGAACTGCACAGAGGTGAAGTGATTGATCCAGGTTCATACAGCTAGTTGGCAACACCAATGGGAACAGAACCCAGGCCTGAGATTTCCAGTCCAGTACTTTTTCCACAACACTATGGTGCCCTTACAGCTTGCAGAGCATTTCATTTAAGTGAATGTATAAGACATCACAAAGAAAATGTCACCCCAGAGCTCTCAATTACTTTTTAAATCCTTAAGAGGAAGCAGAGAAGCAGAGTGAAAAAGTAGATAAAGAGCCATTGCTAGTCAGAAAGACCTGCTTTCAAATCCTACTTCAGACAAAGACTGACTGTGAGATCCTGGGTGAGTCACTTAACCCCTTATTGCCCCAGGCATCCCTCTAAGATTATAAATTTCAGTGTAGTTGCTGTTCAGCATTGGTAAAGAGAGTTTCCTCAGGGGAAATTCTTTACACCAGTAAAATCATAGCCTTCACAGATCCAGACCAAAAAAAGTAAGCTATCAGGTTTTAAAGCTACTTTGTCCTACAAGGTGACATTTCTAAATATACCTCTTTCAGAAACTGAGGCATTTGAGAGTTAGGTAAGTTTTTTTTTTCTTTTTGCCCTCTTACTATATAGAATAAAATAAGTTTAAAAGACCCTAACAGATAGATTCCTATCTAAATCAGTTTCCTAAGACAACCCATTCAAACCTATTACTTTAAAAAATAAAAATGATAAAAATTTGAGTACTGAATCATAAGGAAATCATCTAAGAGTGGGCTAGACACAATAAAGAATAACAACAATAACCCCAAAGTGCGCTCTCTCTCTCTCTCTCTCTCTCTCTCTCTCTCTCTCTCTCTCTCTCTCTCTCTCT